>NW_027256554.1:0-6684 GCF_045679555.1 Salvelinus alpinus
ATAGTCTGTAGGAGCATACTGCTAACATTTGCCAAGGGGTAAATTGTCTGTAGGAGCATACTGCTAACATTTTCCAAGGGGTAAATAGTCTGTAGGAGCATACTGCTAACATTTGCCAAGGGGTAAATAGTTGTAGGAGCATACTGCTATCATTTGCCAAGGGGTAAATAGTCTGTAAGAGCATACTGCTAACATTTGCCAAGGGGTAAATAGTTGTAGGAGCATACTGCTATCATTTGCCAAGGGGTAAATAGTCTGTAGGAGCATACTGCTAACATTTGCCAAGGGGTAAATAGTCTGTAGGAGCATACTGCTATCATTTGCCAAGGGGTAAATAGTCTGTAGGAGCATACTGCTATCATTTGCCAAGGGGTAAATCGCCTGTAGGAGCATACTGCTAACATTTGCCAAGGGGTAAATAGTCTGTAGGACCATACTGCTGACATTTGCCAAGGGGTAAATAGTCTGTAGGACCATACTGCTAACATTTGCCAAGGGGTAAATAGCCTGTAGGACCATCCTGCTAACATTTGCCAAGGGGTAAATAGCCTGTAGGACCATACTGCTAACATTTGCCAAGGGGTAAATAGTCTGTAGGACCATACTGCTAACATTTGCCAAGGGGTAAATAGTCTGTAGGAGCATACTGCTAACATTTGCCAAGGGGTAAATAGTCTGTAGGAGCATACTGCTAACATTTGCCAAGGGGTAAATAGCCTGAAGGAGCATACTGCTAACATTTGCCAAGGGGAAAATAGTCTGTAGGACCATACTGCTAACATTTGCCAAGGGGTAAATAGTCTGTAGGACCATACTGCTAACATTTGCCAAGGGGTAAATAGTCTGTAGGTGCATACTGCTATCATTTGCCAAGGGGTAAATAGTCTGTAGGTGCATACTGCTAACATTTGCCAAGGGGTAAATAGTCTGTAGGAGCATACTGCTAACATTTGCCAAGGGGTAAATAGTCTGTAGGAGCACACTGCTAACATTTGCCAAGGGGTAAATAGTCTGTAGGAGCATACTGCTAACATTTGCCAAGGGGTAAATAGTCTGTAGGAGCATACTGCTAACATTTGCCAAGGGGTAAATAGTCTGTAGGAGCATACTGCTAACATTTGCCAAGGGGTAAATAGTTGTAGGAGCATACTGCTATCATTTGCCAAGGGGTAAATAGTCTGTAGGAGCATACTGCTAACATTTGCCAAGGGGTAAATAGTTGTAGGAGCATACTGCTATCATTTGCCAAGGGGTAAATAGTCTGTAGGAGCATACTGCTAACATTTGCCAAGGGGTAAATAGTCTGTAGGAGCATACTGCGGCCAACAAGGCAGAGTTCATCTCAGCCTATGCGTCCCTCCAGTCCCTCGACTTCTTGGCACTGACGGAAACATGGATTACCACTGACAACACTGCTACTCCTACTGCTCTCGCCTCGTCTGCCCACGTGTTCTCGCACACCCCGAGAGCTTCTGGTCAGCGGGGCGGTGGCACTGGGATCCTCATCTCTCCCAAGTGGACATTCTCTCTTTCTCCCCTGACCCATCTGTCTATCGCCTCCTTTGAATTCCATGCTGTCACAGTTACCAGCCCTTTCAAGCTTAACATCCTTATCATTTATCGCCCTCCAGGTTCCCTTGGAGAGTTCATCAATGAGCTTGACGCCCTGATAAGTTCCTTTCCTGAGGATGGCTCACCTCTCACAGTTCTGGGTGACTTTAACCTCCCCACGTCTACCTTTGACTCATTCCTCTCTGCCTCCTTCTTTCCACTCCTCTCCTCTTTTGACCTCACCCTCTCACCTTCCCCCCCTACTCACAAGGCAGGCAATACGCTTGACCTCATCTTTACTAGATGCTGTTCTTCCACTAATCTCACTGCAACTCCCCTCCAAGTCTCCGACCACTACCTTGTATCCTTTTCCCTCTCGCTCTCATCCAACACTTCCCACACTGCCCCCACTCGGATGGTATCGCGCCGTCCCAACCTTCGCTCTCTCTCCCCCGCTACTCTCTCCTCTTCCATCCTATCATCTCTTCCCTCTGCTCAAACCTTCTCCAACCTATCTCCTGATTCTGCCTCCTCAACCCTCCTCTCCTCCCTTTCTGCATCCTTTGACTCTCTATGTCCCCTATCCTCCAGGCCGGCTCGGTCCTCCCCTCCTGCTCCGTGGCTCGACGACTCACTGCGAGCCCACAGAACAGGGCTCCGGGCAGCCGAGCGGAAATGGAGGAAAACTCGCCTCCCTGCGGACCTGGCATCCTTTCACTCCCTCCTCTCTACATTCTCCTCTTCTGTCTCTGCTGCTAAAGCCACTTTCTACCACTCTAAATTCCAAGCATCTGCCTCTAACCCTAGGAAGCTCTTTGCCACCTTCTCCTCCCTCCTGAATCCTCCTCCCCCTCCTCCCCCCTCCTCCCTCTCTGCGGATGACTTCGTCAACCATTTTGAAAAGAAGGTCGACGACATCCGATCCTCGTTTGCTAAGTCAAACGACACCGCTGGTTCTGCTCACACTGCCCTACCCTGTGCTTTGACCTCTTTCTCCCCTCTCTCTCCAGATGAAATCTCGCGTCTTGTGACGGCCGGCCGCCCAACAACCTGCCCGCTTGACCCTATCCCCTCCTCTCTTCTCCAGACCATTTCCGGAGACCTTCTCCCTTACCTCACCTCGCTCATCAACTCATCCTTGACCGCTGGCTACGTCCCTTCCGTCTTCAAGAGAGCGAGAGTTGCACCCCTTCTGAAAAAACCTACACTCGATCCCTCCGATGTCAACAACTACAGACCAGTATCCCTTCTTTCTTTTCTCTCCAAAACTCTTGAACGTGCCGTCCTTGGCCAGCTCTCCTGCTATCTCTCTCAGAATGACCTTCTTGATCCAAATCAGTCAGGTTTCAAGACTAGTCATTCAACTGAGACTGCTCTTCTCTGTGTCACGGAGGCGCTCCGCACTGCTAAAGCTAACTCTCTCTCCTCTGCTCTCATCCTTCTAGACCTATCGGCTGCCTTTGATACTGTGAACCATCAGATCCTCCTCTCCACCCTCTCCGAGCTGGGCATCTCCGGCGCGGCCCACGCTTGGATTGCGTCCTACCTGACAGGTCGCTCCTACCAGGTGGCGTGGCGAGAATCTGTCTCCGCACCACGTGCTCTCACCACTGGTGTCCCCCAGGGCTCTGTTCTAGGCCCTCTCCTATTCTCGCTATACACCAAGTCACTTGGCTCTGTCATATCCTCACATGGCCTCTCCTATCATTGCTATGCAGACGACACACAATTAATCTTCTCCTTTCCCCCCTCTGATAACCAGGTGGCGAATCGCATCTCTGCATGTCTGGCAGACATATCAGTGTGGATGACGGACCACCACCTCAAGCTGAACCTCGGCAAGACGGAGCTGCTCTTCCTCCCGGGGAAGGACTGCCCGTTCCATGATCTCGCCATCACGGTTGACAACTCCATTGTGTCCTCCTCCCAGAGCGCTAAGAACCTTGGCGTGATCCTGGACAACACCCTGTCGTTCTCAACTCACATCAAGGCGGTGACCCGTTCCTGTAGGTTCATGCTCTACAACATTCGCAGAGTACGACCCTGCCTCACACAGGAAGCGGCGCAGGTCCTAATCCAGGCACTTGTCATCTCCCGTCTGGATTACTGCAACTCGCTGTTGGCTGGGCTCCCTGCCTGTGCCATTAAACCCCTACAACTCATCCAGAACGCCGCAGCCCGTCTGGTGTTCAACCTTCCCAAGTTCTCTCACGTCACCCCGCTCCTCCGCTCTCTCCACTGGCTTCCAGTTGAAGCTCGCATCCGCTACAAGACCATGGTGCTTGCCTACGGAGCTGTGAGGGGAACGGCACCTCCGTACCTTCAGGCTCTGATCAGGCCCTACACCCAAACAAGGGCACTGCGTTCATCCACCTCTGGCCTGCTCGCCTCCCTACCTCTGAGGAAGTACAGTTCCCGCTCAGCCCAGTCAAAACTGTTCGCTGCTCTGGCACCCCAATGGGGGAACAAACTCCCTCACGACGCCAGGTCAGCGGAGTCAATCACCACCTTCCGGAGACACCTGAAACCCCACCTCTTTAAGGAATACCTAGGATAGGATAAAGTAATCCTTCTAACCCCCCCCCCCCCCCCTTAAAAGAGTTAGATGCACTATTGTAAAGTGGTTGTTCCACTGGATATCATAAGGTGAATGCACCAATTTGTAAGTCGCTCTGGATAAGAGCGTCTGCTAAATGACTTAAATGTAAATGTAAAAATACTGCTAACATTTGCCAAGGGGTAAATAGTTGTAGGAGCATACTGCTATCATTTGCCAAGGGGTAAATAGTCTGTAGGAGCATACTGCTAACATTTGCCAAGGGGTAAATAGTCTGTAGGAGCATACTGCTAACATTTGCCAAGGGGTAAATAGTCTGTAGGAGCATACTGCTATCATTTGCCAAGGGGTAAATAGTCTGTAGGAGCATACTGCTAACATTTGCCAAGGGGTAAATAGTTGTAGGAGCATACTGCTATCATTTGCCAAGGGGTAAATAGTCTGTAGGAGCATACTGATAACATTTGCCAAGGGGTAAATAGTTGTAGGAGCATACTGCTATCATTTGCCAAGGGGTAAATAGTCTGTAGGAGCATACTGCTAACATTTGCCAAGGGGTAAATAGTCTGTAGGAGCATACTGCTAACATTTGCCAAGGGGTAAATAGTTGTAGGAGCATACTGCTATCATTTGCCAAGGGGTAAATAGTCTGTAGGAGCATACTGCTAACATTTGCCAAGGGGTAAATAGTCTGTAGGAGCATACTGCTAACATTTGCCAAGGGGAAAATAGTCTGTATGAGCATACTGCTAACATTTGCCAAGGGGTAAATAGTCTGTAGGAGCATACTGCTAACATTTGCCAAGGGGTAAATAGTTGTAGGAGCATACTGCTATCATTTGCCAAGGGGTAAATAGTCTGTAGGAGCATACTGCTAACATTTGCCAAGGGGTAAATAGTTGTAGGAGCATACTGCTATCATTTGCCAAGGGGTAAATAGTCTGTAGGAGCATACTGCTAACATTTGCCAAGGGGTAAATAGTCTGTAGGAGCATACTGCTAACATTTGCCAAGGGGTAAATAGTTGTAGGAGCATACTGCTATCATTTGCCAAGGGGTAAATAGTCTGTAGGAGCATACTGCTAACATTTGCCAAGGGGTAAATAGTCTGTAGCAGCATACTGCTAACATCTGCCAAAGGGTAAATAGCCTGTAGGAGCATACTGCTATCATTTGCCAAGGGGTAAATAGTCTGTAGGAGCATACTGCTATCATTTGCCAAGGGGTAAATAGTCTGTAGGAGCATACTGCTAACATTTGCCAAGGGGTAAATAGTTGTAGGAGCATACTGCTATCATTTGCCAAGGGGTAAATAGTCTGTAGGAGCATACTGCTAACATTTGCCAAGGGGTAAATAGTCTGTAGGAGCATACTGCTATCATTTGCCAAGGGGTAAATAGTCTGTAGGAGCATACTGCTATCATTTGCTAAGGGGTAAATAGCCTGTAGGAGCATACTGCTATCATTTGCCAAGGGGTAAATAGCCTGTAGGAGCATACTGCTATCATTTGCCAAGGGGTAAATAGTCTGTAGGAGCATACTGCTATCATTTGCCGAGGGGTAAATAGTCTGTAGGAGCATACTGCTATCATTTGCCAAGGGGTAAATAGTCTGTAGGAGCATACTGCTATCATTTGCCAAGGGGTAAATAGTCTGTATGGGCATACTGCTATCATTTGCCAAGGGGTAAATAGTCTGTATGGGCATACTGCTATCATTTGCCAAGGGGTAAATAGCCTGTAGGAGCATACTGCTATCATTTGCCATTTGCCAAGGTAAATAGCCTGCTGCAGGCTAAGAAGGCTGGCTGGAAAAGGATAGAGAAAGTTGAGGATGAATAACCACATTCTGATGTGTCATGTATCTTGTCTCATACGAGGGCTCAAGTTCAGAGTGTGTTTGTCTCTCACTTTACTCTCATCACACAAGCCGTACAAGCATCCCATTCTAGGAATAAAGTCGACAATATGTTTTTTATTTTAAATATGATACTATTTGTAAGACAAAGAAGACATGTCTGTCTGTAATCTGGATGTAGTTGCATGTCATTTTTCAACAAATTGATCCTGATCCATGATCATACCAGTAGTCTATTGTTAAGAGTCATTATGTTGTTCCTATCTTGACTAATTGATTACACCAGAGAGATTTTAGCCAGAGACATTAGTTGCTTGGATAGATGATTGCAATGTTTTGTTCTACACATTTACAAGCATGCAAACTATAACTGCATTCCTCCCTGAAGCTTTTGACCATGTCAGATTTCAGCTAAATTGTTTTATTGTCATGTAATTATCATTGGAAGGAATCTATTGGTTTAATAACATCATTATGACCTCTGTTTTAAATAGTTCTAGTCATGTTTCAACTTTGTGTGCGTTCGTAAATTCACTCTGGAGTGCCAAAGAGCGCTCAGAATGTGCTCTGGGCATTCGTAAATTCAGAGCATTGTCAGACTGTCCACTCATAAATTCAGAGTGTTTTGCTCTCGGGGCTTTTCAAGCGCATACTGGTCCCTCTGGCCGAGGAGTAGGGTTGATCCAAGCATTCTGACCTCACAACGGCAATCAAGCACC
>NW_027256555.1:0-6609 GCF_045679555.1 Salvelinus alpinus
ACGATACCTATTCAAGATACCTATTCAAGATACCTATTCATGATACCTATTCACGATACGTATTCAAGATACCTATTCACGATACCTATTCAAGATACCTATTCAAGATACCTATTCAAGATACCTATTCAAAATAACCTATTCACAATACCTATTCAAGATACCTATTCAAAATACCTATTCAAGATACCTATTCACGATACCTATTCACGATACCTATTCACGATACCTATTCACGATACCTATTCACGATACCTATGCACGATACCTATTCAAAATAACCTATTCACAATACCTATTCAAGATACCTATTCACGATACCTATTCAAGATACCTATTCAAGATACCTATTCATGATACCTATTCACGATACGTATTCAAGATACCTATTCACGATACCTATTCAAGATACCTATTCACGATACCTATTCAAGATATCAATTCAATATACCTATTCAAGAAACCTATTCAAGATACCTATTCACGATACGTATTCAAGATACCTATTCACGATACGTATTCAAGATACCTATTCACGATACCTATTCACAATACCTATTCACAATACCTATTCAAGATACCTATTCACGATACCTATTCAAGATACCTATTCAAGATACCTATTCACGATACCTATTCAAGATATCTATTCAATATACCTATTCACGATACCTATTCAAGAAACCTATTCAAGATACCTATTCAAGATACGTATTCACGATACCTATTCACAATACCTATTCAAGATACCTATTCAAGATACCTATTCAAGATACCTATTCAAGATACCTATTCACGATACATATTCAAGATATCTATTCACGATACCTATTCAAGAAACCTATTCAAGATACCTATTCAAGATACGTATTCACGATACCTATTCACAATACCTATTCAAGATACCTATTCACGATACCTATTCAAGATACCTATTCAAGATACCTATTCACGATACGTATTCACGATAAGTATTCAAGATACCTATTCACGATACCTATTCAAGATACCTATTCACGATACCTATTCAAGATACCTATTCACGATACCTATTCACGATACCTATTCACGATACCTATTCACGATAAGTATTCAAGATACCTATTCACGATACCTATTCAAGATACCTATTCACGATACCTATTCACGATACCTATTCAAGATACCTATTCAAGATACCTATTCACGATATCTATTCACGATACCTATTCAAGATACCTATTCACATTACCTATTCACAATACCTATTCACGATACCTATTCACAATACCTATTCAAGATACCTATTCACGATACCTATTCAAGATACCTATTCACGATACATATTCACGATACCTATTCAAGATACCTATTCAAGATACCTATTCACGATACGTATTCAAGATACCTATTCAAGATACCTATTCACGATACGTATTCACGATACCTATTCAAGATACCTATTCACGATACGTATTCAAGATACCTATTCAAGATACCTATTCACAATACCTATTCAAGATACCTATTCACGATACCTATTCAAGATACCTATTCAAGATACCTATTCACAATACCTTTTCAAGATACCAATTCAAGATACCTATTCAAGATACCTATTCACGATACCTATTCACGATACATATTCACGATACCTATTCACGATACCTATTCAAGATACCTATTCAAGATACCAATTCAAGATACCTATTCACGATACCTATTCAATATACCTATTCACGTTACCTATTCACGATACCTATTCAAGATACCTATTCAAGATACCAATTCAAGATACCTATTCACGATACCTATTCAAGATACCTATTCACGCTACCTATTAACGATACCTATTCACGATACCTATTCACAATACCTATTCAAGATACCTATTAACGATACCTATTCACGATACATATTCACGATACCTATTCAAGATACCTATTCACGACACCTATTCACGATATCTATTCACGATATCTATTCACGATACCTATTCACAATACCTATTCATGCTGCCTTAGATGCTTTACAACTTTCAAGGTCCTATCCCCCCTCTTCACCCCCGTATTGAAGGAAATGCTGGTACTCACTGTAGGAGGGCATGCCGTAACCCTGGGCATGGTGAGTGTATGGTGGGTAGGGTCCCGCAGGCTGGAGGCCGGGGCTGTACTGGGGCTGTCCGTACGCCGACATGACAGCTCTCAGATCAGCTGATCTGGGAGGAGGAAGTAAAGTTGGTAAGCAACGTGGGGACTATATTTATTGTACAAATTGCCTTGTTTTTGAGAATGTTGGCTGCTTAGCTTATGCTATGCTTTGCTATGCGTTTGCTATGCTTTGCTATGCTTTGCTTTTCTATTCTTTGTGATGCTATGCTTTGCTATGGTATGCTATGCGATGCTATGCTTTGCTGTGGCATGCTATGCTTTGCGATGCATTGCTATGTTGTGCTATGCCTAAGATGTCATCAACACTCACTTGCAGATAAAGTAAGAGTTTGATATGGAGTCTTAGAGGCCCTAGAGGGAAAAATACATGAGAGAACAGAGAAATGTATAAATACCAATCAAAATCATATTTCATTGAGAAATTAAAAGAGCAATAAATATGATGAGATATTATTTCACAGTGATATAAGGCTTTATACAATTCCAATTTCAATACTTAACCATAATACAATAGTATGACATTTGATTTTTAAAAAACATTACGATTCCACTGTGTAAGTTACATAAGAGACCTGGGGCCTCATTTATCAAGGTGTGTTCGCACCAAAAATACTCGAAACCTTACGTGCAACTTTTTCCCTGCAAAGGATGGTATTGGGGGGAAAAAGGTTTGAACTTGACAGGAATGTGTGCGTATGTCCACGCAAGTCTCAAACCATGCATGGGCACAACTTCTAGTGGTTGAGCAACCGTGTTGCAAATACAGTAGATTGCTTAGCAGCATGTCATCTAATATATTTATTTAACTTTTATTATATACTGTAGATCTACATCTGAATCAAATTGCAGGATATGTCTCTCCTTTTGTGATATGACTGGTTTATTCTGCTACACAACAAATATTAGGCTACATTTTATCCATCGCTCATTCAATAGCCACGCATGCTACCATTTATCCATCGCTCATTCAATAGCCAAGCATGCTACCATTTATCCATCGCTCATTCAATAGCCAAGCATGCTACCATTTATCCATCGCTCATTCAATAGCCACGCATGCTACCATTTATTCATGGGTCATTCAATAGCCAAGCATGCTACCATTTATCCATCGCTCATTCAATAGCCGAGCATGCTACCATTTATTCATGGGTCATTCAATAGCCAAGCATGCTACCATTTATTCATGGGTCATTCAATAGCCAAACATGCTACCATTTATCCATCGCTCATTCAATAGCCACGCATGCTACCATTTATCCATCGCTCATTCAATAGCCAAGCATGCTACCATTTATCCATCGCTCATTCAATAGCCACGCATGCTACCATTTATCCATCACTCATTCAATAGCCACGCATGCTACCATTTATCCATCGCTCATTCAATAGCCACGCATGCTACCATTTATCCATCGCTCATTCAATAGCCAAGCATGCTACCATTTATCCATCGCTCATTCAATAGCCACGCATGCTACCATTTATCCATCGCTCATTCAATAGCCACGCATGCTACCATTTATCCATCGCTCATTCAATAGCCACGCATGCTACCATTTATCCATCTCTCATTCAATAGCCACGCATGCTACCATTTATCCATCGCTCATTCAATAGCCACGCATGCTACCATTTATCCATCGCTCATTCAATAGCCAAGCATGCTACCATTTATCCATCGCTCATTCAATAGCCACGCATGTTACCATTTATCCATCGCTCATTCAATAGCCACGCATGCTACCATTTATCCATCGCTCATTCAATAGCCACGCCTGCTACCATTTATCCATCTCTCATTCAATAGCCACGCATGCTACCATTTATCCATCGCTCATTCAATAGCCACGCATGCTACCATTTATCCATCTCTCATTCAATAGCCACGCATGCTACCATTTATCCATCGCTCATGCAATAGCCACGCATGCTACCATTTATCCATCTCTCATTCAATAGCCACGCATGCTACCATTTATCCATCGCTCATTCAATAGCCAAGCATGCTACCATTTATCCATCGCTCATTCAATAGCCAAGCATGCTACCATTTATCCATCGCTTATTCAATAGCCAAGCATGCTACCATTTATCCATCGCTCATTCAATAGCCACGCATGCTACCATTTATCCATCGCTCATTCAATAGCCACGCATGCTACCATTTATTCATGGTTCGGTCTCGTGGTCAGGCTTCGGAGACGGGCACATCGCGCTCCACTCCCTAGCATACTACTCGCCAATGTCCAGTCTCTTGACAATAAGGTTGATGAAATCCGAGCACGGGTAGCATTCCAGAGAGACATCAGGGATTGCAACGTGCTCTGCTTCACGGAAACATGGCTAACTCAAGGGACGCTAACGGAGTCGGTGCAGCCAGCTGGTTTCTTCATGCATCGCGCCGACAGAAACAAACATCTTTCCGGTAAGAAGAGGGGCGGGGGGGTATGCCTTATGATTAACGAGAAGTGGTGTGATCATCATAACAACACACAGGAACTCAAGTCATTCTGTTCACCTGATCTAGAACTCCTCACAATCAAATGTCGACCGCATTATCTACCAAGGGAATTCTCTTCAATCATAATCACAGCCGTATATATTCCCCTCCAAGCAGACACATCGATGGCCCTGAACGAACTTTATCTGACTCTTTGTAAACTGGAAACCACACACCCTGAGGCTGCATTCATCGTAGCTGGGGATTTTAACAAGGCTAATCTAAAAACAAAACTCCCTAAATTCTATCAGCATATCGATTGTGCTACCAGGGCTGGGAAAACCCTAGATCATTGTTATACTAATTTCCGCGACGCATATAAGGCCCTCCCCCGCCCCCCTTTCGGAAAAGCTGACCACGACTCCATTTTGTTGATTCCAGCCTACAAACAGAAACTCAAACAACAAGCTCCCGCGCTCAGGTCTGTTCAACGCTGGTCCGACCAATCTGAATCCACGCTTCAAGACTGCTTCGATCACGCGGATTGGAATATGTTCCGCATCGCGTCCAACAACAATATTGACGAATATGCTGATTCGGTGAGCGAGTTCATTAGGAAGTGCATTGACGATGTCGTACCCACAGCAACGATTAAAACATTCCCAAACCAGAAACCGTGGATTGACGGCAGCATTCGCGTGAAACTGAAAGCGCGAACCACTGCTTTTAACCAAGGCAAGGTGACCGGAAGCATGACCGAATACAAACAGTGTAGCTATTCTCTCCGCAAGGCAATCAAACAGGCTAAGTCCCAGTACAGAGACAAAATCGAGTCGCAATTCAACAGCTCAGACACAAGAGGTATGTGGCAGGGTCTACAGTCAATCACGGATTACAAAAAGAAAACCAGCCCCGTCGCGGACCAGGATGTCTTGCTCCCAGACAGGCTAAACAACTTTTTTGCCCGCTTTGAGGACAATACAGTGCCACTGACACGGCCCCCTACCAAAACCTGCGGGCTCTCCTTCACTGCAGCCGAGGTGAGTAAAACATTTAAACGTGTTAACCCTCGCAAGGCTGCAGGCCCAGACGGCATTCCCAGCCGCGTCCTCAGAGCATGCGCAGACCAGCTGGCTGGTGTGTTTACGGACATATTCAATCAATCCTTATCCCAGTCTGCTGTTCCCACATGCTTCAAGAGGGCCACCATTGTTCCTGTTCCCAAGAAAGCTAAGGTAACTGAGCTAAACGACTACCGCCCCGTAGCACTCACTTCCGTCATCATGAAGTGCTTTGAGAGACTAGTCAAGGACCATATCACCTCCACCCTACCGGACACCCTAGACCCACTCCAATTTGCTTACCGACCCAATAGGTCCACAGACGACGCAATCGCAACCACACTGCACACTGCCCTAACCCATCTGGACAAGAGGAATACCCATGTGAGAATGCTGTTCATCGATTACAGCTCAGCATTTAACACCATAGTACCCTCCAAACTCGTCATCAAGCTCGAGACCCTGGGTCTCGACCCCGCCCTGTGCAACTGGGTCCTGGACTTCCTGACGGGCCGCCCCCAGGTGGTGAGGGTAGGTAACAACATCTCCACCCCGCTGATCCTCAACACCCCGCTGATCCACAAGGGTGCGTTCTGAGCCCTCTCCTGTACTCCCTGTTCACCCACGACTGCGTGGCCATGCACGCCTCCAACTCAATCATCAAGTTTGCGGATGACACTACAGTGGTAGGCTTGATTACCAACAACGACGAGACGGCCTACAGGGAGGAGGTGAGGGCCCTCGGAGTGTGGTGTCAGGAAAATAACCTCACACTCAACGTCAACAAAACAAAGGAGATGATTGTGGACTTCAGGAAACAGCAGAGGGAGCACCCCCCTATCCACATCGACGGGTCAGTAGTGGAGAAGGTGGAAAGTTTTAAGTTCCTCGGTGTACACATCACGGACAAACTGAATTGGTCCACCCACACAGACAGCGTTGTGAAGAAGGCACA
>NW_027256556.1:0-6574 GCF_045679555.1 Salvelinus alpinus
TGATAGCCAGTTTCATCATAGTGCTTGATGGTTTTTGTGATTGCACTTGAAGAAACGTTCAAATTTCTTGAAATTTTCCGGATTTACTAACCTTCATGACTTAAAGTAATGATGGACTGTCGTTTCTCTTTGCATATTTGAGTTGTTCTTGCAGTAATATGGACTTGGTCTTTTACCAAAAATTCATATTTTCTGTATACCACCCCTACCTTGTCACAACACATTTGATTGGCTCAAACGCATTAAGAAGGAAAGAAATTCCACAAATTCCACAAATTAACTTTTAACAAGGCACAACTGTTAACTGAAATGCATTCCAGGTGACTACCTCATGAAGCTGGTTGAGAGAATGCTAAGAGTGTGCAAAGCTGTCATCAAGGCACAGGGTGGCTACTTTGAAGAATCTCAAATATAAAATATATTTTGATTTGTTTAACACTTTTTTGGTTACTACATGATTCCATATGTGTTATTTCATAGTTTTGATGTCTTCCCTATTATTATACAATGTAGAAAATAGTAAAAAATTAAGAAAAACCCTGGAATGAGTTGGTGTGTCCAAACTTTTGACTGGTACTGTACATGTGGGTGTGCAAGTTGTATTTTCCCCACTGGATCAGTACCTTCAGCGGTACACGTAGTAGGTTTATGACCCATGATTTCAAAATTGCTTTCTAAGTCCCGTATTATTGCAACAAATCTCTAGTAACCCATTATACACACACATACGACTTGGTAACTCTCTCTCGTGTTTTCAAACCGATTATATATATTATAATACTTATTTAGTTGTAGGCTACACAAATCTGACTTTTAGGCTATACAATTCCTACTTGCAGGCTATCCAATTCCTGCTGTAGGCTATCCAATTCCTACTTGCAGGCTATCCAATTCCTGCTGTAGGCTATCCAATTCCTACTTGCAGGCTATCCAATTCCTGCTAATGTACAGGTGCAACAGTATATTTCACATGTTAATAGGTAACCAATCCCTACTATTGGAGACACTGCTGTGCTCCCATTGATCAATGTTAACCGGTCAGACTCAAATAGTTCTGCCAAATTGAGGATGAGGAGGATAAGAGATCTTTCACAAAACAGACAGACCTTCACAGAGCTTTTTGAATAAGGTCTCTTATGTTTTGGGTCCAAGCCGAGGGATGTCTGGGTCCAAGCCGAGCGAAACGGATCAAAAAGTCAAATGTATTTATATAGCCCTTCTTACATCAGCTGATATATCAAAGTGCTGTACAGAAACCCAGCCTAAAACCCCAAACAGCAAGCAATGCAGGTGTAGAAGCACGGTGTCTAGGAAAAACTCCCTAGAAAGGCCAAAACCTAGGAAGAAACCTAGAGAGGAACCAAGCTATGAGGGGTGGCCAGTCCTCTTCTGGCTGTGCCGGGTGGAGATTATAACAGAACATGGCCAAGATGTTCAAATGTTCATAAATGACCAGCATGGTCAAATAATAGTAATCACAGTGAACAGGTCAGGGTTCCATAGCCGCAGGCAGAACAGTTGAAACTGGAGCAGCAGCACTGCCAGGTGGACTGGGGACAGCAAGGAGTCATCATGCAAGGTAGTCCTGAGGCATGGTCCTAGGGCTCAGGTCCTCCGAGAGAGAGGAAGAAAGAAAGAGAGAAAGAGAGAATTAGAGAGAGCATACTTAAATTCACACAGGACACCGGATAAGACAGGAGAAATACTCCAGATATAACAGACTGACCCTAGCCCCCCGACACATAAACTACTGCAGCATAAATACTGGAGGCTGAGACAGGAGGGGTCTCGAGACACTGTGGCTATTTGAGAGAGGGACTCAAATATCACATTCATTTGTACAGTACATAGCCGCTGTATGCATGAATTGTGGCAAAGCTGTTTCAGTCATGTCTTTGGTCACATTCACATGGGTCAAACAAAAACACCCTAATGATTGGTTGACAATAGAGCCTCACACAATGCAGGTGATGGCTGCAAGTTTCCGCTGATGAGGAGGAACTGCAGAAACTCGTAGTCGACTACAGTCAAAACTTCATTACCTTCAATCACATGATTTTTGTAAAGTTCATGCAGTCATTATGTAGGTGCAAGTCACAAGTCAGACAATTCCTATCACCATAATGCAATACAGTTTGGAAGGTTCTGACCAACCGTGGTCATCGACTTGACAAAAGTGATCCACTCGAACGCGCCCATTTTCTCTTTTATGTCTTCTGCATTGTTAGCCTGGAACGATTCCGCACCCTGCATACCATCTGAATAGACGGGTCTCGATCAGTGGCGGTCAGTGACGTTTAAGATGAGGGAGGACAATTTGTTTTTCATGAGCATGGCGTTATTACCTCAAATTGGATGACTGTCAATGTAACAGCGATATGTTTAGGCTACTATATGATACTCAAATTGTCCCTATACCCATCATGAGGTTGCTACAACCTAGCCTATGAATGACAGTTTACAACGTAGGTGCATACAGGTCGAGAGACAAATTTGAGGTGACAGACAGTGACAGAGGGACAGACAGTGACCTTCAATACCGCCTTGCACACTCTTGCCTGCATCTAGCTGATTGAGGGTGTAATCATTAGTCCAACGAGTTTCTATTGGACAAATTCAGGTAGGTTTATCCCTGTTTTGTTCCATTTGCTTCTGTTTTTAAGAAACGTTTTTCAACAGAATCGGTGGAATGAATACATCCCTGATCACACTTAAACACAGTTCACTTTCATAGCAGCCATGTTGTATTCCTTCTCGCATCTATGTGCTCTCCTCCTCTCACCTCTTCCCTTCTCTTGTGGACTTCAATGCACAACACATCTGCTGTATGTGACCAGGCAAAAAAAAACATTCCAAGCCAAACCGCTATACACAGCCTACATCGTTGTCACCATATTAGCTAAAGTCACCTCATAGTCAGCATAGCTAATAGAACTAAGGCATTAGTAAACCCACTACAATCATGCAGTACGTTACAGTATACAGTCAGTAAGCAGTTACAAATTAGTAAAACCAAAAGCTTACCTTGATTTGGTAGAGTTCCAGTGTTGTGTTGGAAAGTCATAGCCAGCTAGCTAACATAGCATCCCTCAGTTTGAGCAGGGTGTTTCAGTTGGCTAAACTAGCTAACGTTCACTGCATTTGTTAGCTAAGTAAGTGACACTTACTTCTCTCTTCCTTCTCTTTCATTTTGGAAGAAATTATTTTGTTCAAAACTGTTCAACTACTGTCTTTCTCTCTCTTTGAGTCAATTACTCGCCACAATTTATGCACTGCAGTGCTAGCTAGCTGTAGCTTATGCTTTCACTACTAGATTCATTCTCTGATCCTTTGATTGCGAGGACAACATGTCAGTTCATGCTGCAAGAGTTCTGATAGGTTGGAGGATGTCTTCTGGAAGTTGCCATAGTGACTGTGTAAGTCTATGGAAGGGGGTGAGAACCATGAGCCTCCTATGTTTTGTAATGAAGTCAATATACCCAGAAGAGGACGGAAGATAGCTGTCCTCTGGCTACACCATCGTGCTACCCTACAGAGTGCTGTTGAGGCTACTGTAGACCTTCTTTACAAAATAGTGTGTTTTATTTAAACAATTATTTGGTGAAGTATAGTTTTATCTTAAAAGGATTATTTTTTTAATGCTTTACAATTTTATTTTTATGAAATTCACTGAGGAGTATGGTCCTCCCCTTCCTCCTCTGAGGAGGCTCCACTGGTCTCAATTGACTGTGACTAGTATTGACAGACCCACCCTTCCCACATTGTATAGTCGTCTGTGGATCTGATCAAGTTTATAAAGGACTGTGAATTCTGGTTGGAAAGAACGGACTGGCTGTTTGAGATGGTGACAGTTACAGTAGAAGGTTTTAACTGACAAAAGATCATATTTGAACAGTGAAACTAATTCAAACATGAAATAAAGGACAGAAATATAGAGGGGTAGAAGAAAGAATGGTCAATGAAGTGATGAAGGTGAATGCAGGTAGGCTATATATGAGAACTCTCTATGTCTATCTACAAATAAATGTGTTTTATACAATTGACCAGTTATTGTCAATATCTTCCAAATTAAGATAACATAAGATAGCAGTCATGGTAGATTTGTGCTAGAATCTGTGGCAGGGAGGAAATTAAAAGTGCAATCATCCCACTGGGCACAAATGTCAAATCAATGTCTATTCCACGTTGGTTAAACATAATTTCATTGAAATTACATGTAAACAACGTTGATTCAACCAGTGTGTGCCAAGTGGCATGTTTGAAATGTTCTTCTACCCTTATCACCCTTATCTTACCACTAGATGGCAGCATTGAAGCATGTCCATACATTCACAGACAGATGGATTAAATGCATGAAGAATCCGTTACTCATCCATTTATCCTTCAAAAGATTGAATCAACTTTTTACACATAGTTAAAATCACTGAACATTTTAGATTTTTCTATGAGGGTAAAATATTTTTTTTAAACTGAGAGGCTGGCCCCTAGAGACATCTGCAGTAGCAGTTTTGCCTATGTCAGTGTTTCCCAAATTTGGTCCTCGGGACCCCAAGGGTTGCATGTTTTGGTTTTTGCCCTAGCACTATACAGTTGATTCAAATAATCAACTCATCATCAAGCTTTCATAATTTGACTCAGCTGTTAGTGCAAAAACCAAAACGTGCACCTCTTGGGGGCGTCTCAGTGTCGTGTGCTACATTTTATAATATCTATTTGTGAGAATCGGGTTGGCCGTAGCCTGAATGACAAAATAGGATGCATCTAACTGTTTATGGTTAGACACCAAACAAATCTCTCTCTCTCTCTGTCACACACACACACCTCATTGAAAGAAAGTTGACCAGAGGCAGTTAACCCATATCATTCCTATGGTAAGAGAAGAGAAGAAACTTGAGAGGATTTCAAGCAGTGTACAGACTGTTTTAACTGTATCTATTTTGGGGTGCCAAGCACCTGCAAAAAAACGAGAAACAAAGAATTAGATGTCTGAAGTCTACTGTCTTCCAGACAGCTCTTAGATCTCTTATCTTATTATTTCACCGACCGTGGAGAACCTCAACTCCTCCAACACCTCCAGCTTGGACACCACCACCCCGGATTAGGGCCAGCTGATTTTGAGCCTGGGGCTGTGTTGTGCTGTGCACTGGTCCTCCCTGGTAACATAGTTGTCCTGGTTGTCATTCTGCTCCGCTCGTCCCGACGCCCCAACTTTACCCTGTGCCTCATGCCGAACCTGGTGTCCTCCGACATCCTGTGGCCTGGCCACGGTGCCCGTGTGGAACTATACGGAGTGTATAAAAAACATTAGGATCACTTTTCTAAAATTGAGTTGCACCCCCTTTTCCATCACAATTACCTAAATTCGTCGGGGCATGGACTCTACAAGGTGTTCGAAAGCGTTCCACACGGACGCTGGCTCATGTTGACTCCAATGCTTCACAGAGTTGTGTCAAGTCGGCTGGTAGTGGATCCCTAATCCGAATAGCTCGTTCCAACTCATCCCACAGAAACTCAACCTGATTGAGATCTGGTGACTGGGCAGACCACTGCAGTAAGATGAATTCAGTGTCATGTTCATGGAGCCATTCCTGGACAATCCTAGCTTTGTGGCATGGGGCATTATCCTGCTTAAAAAATACATTTGCAGATGGATACACTGCTGCCATGAAGGGATGCACCTGATTGGCATTGATGTTCAGATATAGTGTGGCATTAAAACATTGCTCCACTTTTATCAAGGGGCCCAATGTGTGCCATGAAAACACACCCCACACCATCACACCACCACCAGCCTGTTATGTTGACAAGCGGCATGATGGATGCATGTATTCATGTGGTTTTCTCCATATCCTCGTCCTCCCATCAGAGTGAAACAGCAGTTTTTCCACTTCTCCAGTGTTTTCATTCCTCAGCCCACTACTACTGCAGTTTCTTGTTTTTTAGCTGAAAGAAGTGGATCTCTGTAACATCATCGGCTGCCATACTCGACGAGTTGTGCATTCTTTTATGGGTCTTTGGACACCATTGTTGTACTGGACTGTAGCCCGTCTGTTGCTCTGCACAATTCGTGTCAGCCTCCTTTGTCCTCTTTCATCAATTACCATATTCGACCACTGGCCTGCCGTTGGATGGATGTCCTTTGGGTGGTGGATCATTCTTGATACACACAGGAAACTGTTTAGCGTGAAAAACCCAGTACTTGACACAATCAATCTGGTGCGCCTGTCACGAACTACTGTACCCCGTTCAAAGGCACTTAAATCTTTTGTCTTGCCCATTCACCCTCTGAATGATACTAATACGCAATACATGTCTCAATTGTCTCATGACTTAAACATCCTTCTTTATCCTGTCTCCTCCCCTTCATCAACACTGATTGAAGTGGATTTAACAGGTGATAAAGTATCATAGCACCTGGATTCACATGGTCAGTCTAAGTCACAGAAAGAGCAGGTTTCCTTAATGTTTTGTACACTCGGTATATACAGTGCCTTCGGAAAGTATTCAGACCCCTTGACTTTTTCCACATTTTGTTACATTACAGATTTATTAATTACATCTAAAAAAAGTCTCA
>NW_027256557.1:0-6532 GCF_045679555.1 Salvelinus alpinus
TAGTTTTGAGTCGGTTGATCCACTTCCATCTCTGACACGTGGAAACCGGAGGGGGGAAGGGAGGGGGTGCACTCCACGCATATGCGCGTAGGCCGGAGGGGTCCGGGCGCGGCCGGCCAAAGTCGTAGGCCCCATGGTGCCCACTTGTAGATTAACCCATTGGTTGGGTTAAAAAGTAGTCTGTCCGTAAGGTAGGGGTTAGGGTTAGGTATAGTTAGTAAAATGGTTAAGGTTAGGGTTGAGGTTAGGGTAAGGTATAGTTTTTAGAGTGGTTAAGGTTAGGGTTAGGGTTAGGGTTAGGGTTAAGGTTAGGTATGGTTTTTTAGAATGGTTAAGGTTAGGGTTAGGGTTAGGGTCAGGTATAGATTTTAGAATGGTTAAGGTTAGGGTTGAGGTTAGGGTAAGGTATAGTTTTTAGAGTGGTTAAGGTTAGGGTTAGGGTTAGGGTAAGGGTTAGGGTTAGGGTTAAGGTTAGGTATGGTTTTTTAGAATGGTTAAGGTTAGGGTTAGGGTTAGGGTCAGGTATAGATTTTAGAATGGTTAGGGTTAGGGTTAGGGTTAAGGTTAGGTATGGTTTTTTAGAATGGTTAAGGTTAGGGTTAGGGTCAGGTATAGATTTTAGAATGGTTAAGTTTAGGTTTAGGTAGGTCTGTCAACTCAATGTAGGATCAGGCAAAATCCCTTGAGTTGCGCCCCTTATTCAGGTTTGGTCCTCGGTTGGTTGCCATGTGTCCATATCGAGTGGTGTGGTCAAGGTGTCTAGGTCCGCTATGTCAACGGATGTGGAAAGCATAGTGCAACCTAGGAGTTTACTCCCCCTCGGAACCTTCTCTCTTAGCTCCATGTTGTCTATGTATTTACTTCCGTGTTCGTCAGTTTGGGTCCTGGATGTTTTCAATCATGTGTGTAATTCAGGGGTTATTCCCTTCCAGGATCCTAACTCTGAATTAACCCATGTATAGTCCAATCCAGCTGGTCCGTATGGGTATACTCAGTGTAGGATCAGGCAAAACCGTCGAGTTGCGTACCTTGTGCAGGTCCGGACCTCAGTTGGTTGCCATGTGTCCCTGTCGAGTGGTAAGTCATTGAACTCCCGTAGGTTTGGGCAGATAAGAACCCAGAGGGCAAGCCCTCCTCACGGCTATCATACATCCACCTTAGGAGTTCCGTCCTACGTTTCGAAAAGTCTATCGGGGGTTTTTTGGATCAGGCAAACAACCTCTAGCCTCGTCTGCCAGGAGTTACAGTTGATAGCCGTGTTCCATCCCTACCATTTCAGTCCTAGGTAATTCAATGGTTCGGGTGATAGTGACCAGTGGAATAACTCCCTTCCAGGATCGTAGCATTTCCAGAGGTATATCCTCCCTAGACAGTGAATTTGATCGTAGTCAAGGTAAAAAAGTGTGGATCGGTTGTCCAGGCTTAGTGCGGCGGGGTAAGGGGTCCCCCAGTGAAAATGAGTGGGATCCAATTCTCCGCCAGACATAATCTGGGCACCCCAGGGGTTACACGGCCAAGGCGATCCTCCAGCCGCAGCGCCCAACCCCAAAGCCCCACTTTCTAAAGCTAAGGTACCCCAACTCGCTAGGCAGAGCCACGCGCTACTGAACATACTGCCAATCCAGTTCTAAACTGGGGTAGATAGTCGTCCAGCGCGGTACGTGAGTCCCCTGTTTGTGTGGAGCTGGGGGGGTTCAGCCAATTCGTCTGCCAACAAGACCCCGAGAGGCCCCGGAGGAGTACAGTCAGTCCATTTCATCCAGTCTTCTTGCTTGGTGTATGGAAGGGCCTAATTTGCTTAAGGTATACTCGCTGCGGGGGAGTCGCCAAGGTCGGGGTCCCAAGAGTAGTTGGAGAAAAAAGGTTCTCGTCCGTTGGGGGTGCTGGTGGGTGTAGACGAGAGATATTTTGGAAGGATGGTGGGTTGGTAAGGGTTTTTTTTGGTTTTGATTTAGTTCTATTTTATTGTTTCTTTTCATCAAGGCCCATGGTCATGGTAGCCCCGAGTTCAAGAAAAGAAAAGGAATATTTAGACTAAAGGAAATTATTATTGAGAGTCCATGGTCATGGTAACTCTATAGTGCTAGTAAAGTGGCTGAAGGAAACTATTATTGAGAGTCCATGGTCATGGTAACTCTATAGTGCTAGTAAAGTGGCTAAAGGAAGGTATTATTGAGAGTCCATGGTCATGGTAACTCTATAGTGCTATTGGAGGTCTATTTTTGTGGTCTTAATGACCCCCTATCTTTTGTATGTAATGTGGGGTGTGTAAAAGTACAGGTGACGTGTATGTGCAGGCGTTGATATGGCTATACACATATTTTTTACATATACAGAAGCATACACATATATCCCCACAAGTGGTGAGGGAAAACATACAAAGTCACACTCCACTTCATCCTATGTGTGCATGTGTATGAGAGCTATGTAAAAATCCAATTAAGGAAAGAAAAGTATACAAATAAAATAGTAGCCAAAAGGAGACCCCTCCGACGTCTGTGTGGAACCTGCCTTCCTTACAGCAACACTACAGATCTAGAGGAGTCCCAGCCACGACGCGTTTCTGCCTTACTCGGCTTCATCAGGTAGCAGGGAGGAGAATATATAAAAATAAAATTGAAATAAAAGGTGCAAAAAGTTGTAAAAATGTATGTATATATATCTACATATACAGTACAGTGTACTATGTAATGTACTTGCCTGGATTGTAGTCCTGGTTGGGTGTGTGGAGTTGAATGCTGCCTGTCTGTTGGTCTCCCTGTAAAGTTGTGAGGAGTGATGCCTCTCTGGTCTGTGCATGTGTAGCCCAAGTGGCTTAGGTTATTTTAATTGGTCAGCACTGTTACTGGGTAAGATAGCCGGTAACAGGTTGTAGTGTGGAGGGTTCAGATAGAGGTGAGAGTGGAATAGGGATGCAGTAAAGTGGATGGGCAGTTAGAGTAGAGGTCAAGCACACCTAACAACAATACAATGGGGATCCAATATAATATAAGTTCAACCTAGTAGTGACACAAGGTTTACAAAATGTTATATGGTATGAATGACAAGTGGAGTGTGACAAAGCAGGGATCACAATACATTGTAAGGGACAAACACAAAATAGGGATCACAGTACATTATAAGAGACAGACAAGGTAAACAACATAGGGTCAGACACAGACACATATCCATACACACACACACACAGATGGGTTAGGGCTAGGATAGCAGTAAAGGTTAGGGGCTGAGGTTAAGGTTAGGATTAGTGTTAGGAATGGTTAGGGTTAGACGGGTTAGGTGAGGGGTTGGGTAGGTCTTGTAAGGTCCAATTTTAAATTATAAAATTAAATATAATTATGAAATCCCAATTGTTTAATTATTAAATTATTACCGGATCATGGGATCATTTAGGAAAATATAAAGTACATTTTTAAGAGTCCGTGGTCACAGTAACTCTGAAATGCTATTAAAGATCTATTTTAACGGTCCTAATGGTCACCTATGTATTTTTAGGGTAACCTAATGGTAAAAGGGCCCTGTGGTGTGATGGCTGAGCATTAGTGTCTGTCTGTCTGTAGGGTTGGGACCAAGGGTGGGGTGGGGGTACACATTCAAACACACATAAACATAAGAGGGCTTACCTGGGTTTTTGGTTTGTTTGTGTATGGTGCAGAGGTGTGAGTGGGGTGAGCCTATGTTATAATTTGTTCCTTTTAACTCCTAAATTGGAGATACGTTCGTCAGGGTAAGTAGAGATCCCTTTACACCTGTGTCAGGGTGGTGAAGTCTTGTTCTTTGGTGAAAATTTGTTTTTCTTTTTTCTTTGTCTTTAGTTGAAAAGGGTGATGTCTTCTCAGGAGTTCAGTCAGGAGTAGAGTAGGGTAGTAGAGATCCCTTTACATCTGTGTCCGGGTGGTGAAGTCTTGTTCTTTGGTGGAAAAAATTGTTTTCTTTGTTTTTGGTTGAAAAGGGTGATGTCTTCGCTGGAGTTCAGTCCAGAGTAGAGTAGGATCATTTTTTGGTGTTATTTAATCTAATGATAATTTTAAACCTGTTTACCATCCAATCAAACCTTAGAGTGGTATAGAGGGTGGAGATTCCACACCCCTACAAAAAGCCCGATTCAAGATGATCCCAGTAAATTTAAGGGATAAAAATTTCCTTGGCTTGCTGCGTCCAGATCCCTCGGCAGGCAATGCAGCGGTGACTGGCTAGTGTTTGGTTTCTAGTTTTGAGTCGGTTGATCCACTTCCATCTCTGACACGTGGAAACCGGAGGGGGGAAGGGAGGGGGTGCACTCCACGCATATGCGCGTAGGCCGGAGGGGTCCGGGCGCGGCCGGCCAAAGTCGTAGGCCCCATGGTGCCCACTTGTAGATTAACCCATTGGTTGGGTTAAAAAGTAGTCTGTCCGTAAGGTAGGGGTTAGGGTTAGGTATAGTTAGTAAAATGGTTAAGGTTAGGGTTGAGGTTAGGGTAAGGTATAGTTTTTAGAGTGGTTAAGGTTAGGGTTAGGGTTAGGGTTAGGGTTAAGGTTAGGTATGGTTTTTTAGAATGGTTAAGGTTAGGGTTAGGGTTAGGGTCAGGTATAGATTTTAGAATGGTTAAGGTTAGGGTTGAGGTTAGGGTAAGGTATAGTTTTTAGAGTGGTTAAGGTTAGGGTTAGGGTTAGGGTAAGGGTTAGGGTTAGGGTTAAGGTTAGGTATGGTTTTTTAGAATGGTTAAGGTTAGGGTTAGGGTTAGGGTCAGGTATAGATTTTAGAATGGTTAGGGTTAGGGTTAGGGTTAAGGTTAGGTATGGTTTTTTAGAATGGTTAAGGTTAGGGTTAGGGTCAGGTATAGATTTTAGAATGGTTAAGTTTAGGTTTAGGTAGGTCTGTCAACTCAATGTAGGATCAGGCAAAATCCCTTGAGTTGCGCCCCTTATTCAGGTTTGGTCCTCGGTTGGTTGCCATGTGTCCATATCGAGTGGTGTGGTCAAGGTGTCTAGGTCCGCTATGTCAACGGATGTGGAAAGCATAGTGCAACCTAGGAGTTTACTCCCCCTCGGAACCTTCTCTCTTAGCTCCATGTTGTCTATGTATTTACTTCCGTGTTCGTCAGTTTGGGTCCTGGATGTTTTCAATCATGTGTGTAATTCAGGGGTTATTCCCTTCCAGGATCCTAACTCTGAATTAACCCATGTATAGTCCAATCCAGCTGGTCCGTATGGGTATACTCAGTGTAGGATCAGGCAAAACCGTCGAGTTGCGTACCTTGTGCAGGTCCGGACCTCAGTTGGTTGCCATGTGTCCCTGTCGAGTGGTAAGTCATTGAACTCCCGTAGGTTTGGGCAGATAAGAACCCAGAGGGCAAGCCCTCCTCACGGCTATCATACATCCACCTTAGGAGTTCCGTCCTACGTTTCGAAAAGTCTATCGGGGGTTTTTTGGATCAGGCAAACAACCTCTAGCCTCGTCTGCCAGGAGTTACAGTTGATAGCCGTGTTCCATCCCTACCATTTCAGTCCTAGGTAATTCAATGGTTCGGGTGATAGTGACCAGTGGAATAACTCCCTTCCAGGATCGTAGCATTTCCAGAGGTATATCCTCCCTAGACAGTGAATTTGATCGTAGTCAAGGTAAAAAAGTGTGGATCGGTTGTCCAGGCTTAGTGCGGCGGGGTAAGGGGTCCCCCAGTGAAAATGAGTGGGATCCAATTCTCCGCCAGACATAATCTGGGCACCCCAGGGGTTACACGGCCAAGGCGATCCTCCAGCCGCAGCGCCCAACCCCAAAGCCCCACTTTCTAAAGCTAAGGTACCCCAACTCGCTAGGCAGAGCCACGCGCTACTGAACATACTGCCAATCCAGTTCTAAACTGGGGTAGATAGTCGTCCAGCGCGGTACGTGAGTCCCCTGTTTGTGTGGAGCTGGGGGGGTTCAGCCAATTCGTCTGCCAACAAGACCCCGAGAGGCCCCGGAGGAGTACAGTCAGTCCATTTCATCCAGTCTTCTTGCTTGGTGTATGGAAGGGCCTAATTTGCTTAAGGTATACTCGCTGCGGGGGAGTCGCCAAGGTCGGGGTCCCAAGAGTAGTTGGAGAAAAAAGGTTCTCGTCCGTTGGGGGTGCTGGTGGGTGTAGACGAGAGATATTTTGGAAGGATGGTGGGTTGGTAAGGGTTTTTTTTGGTTTTGATTTAGTTCTATTTTATTGTTTCTTTTCATCAAGGCCCATGGTCATGGTAGCCCCGAGTTCAAGAAAAGAAAAGGAATATTTAGACTAAAGGAAATTATTATTGAGAGTCCATGGTCATGGTAACTCTATAGTGCTAGTAAAGTGGCTGAAGGAAACTATTATTGAGAGTCCATGGTCATGGTAACTCTATAGTGCTAGTAAAGTGGCTAAAGGAAGGTATTATTGAGAGTCCATGGTCATGGTAACTCTATAGTGCTATTGGAGGTCTATTTTTGTGGTCTTAATGACCCCCTATCTTTTGTATGTAATGTGGGGTGTGTAAAAGTACAGGTGACGTGTATGTGCAGGCGTTGATATGGCTATACACATATTTTTTA
>NW_027256558.1:0-6531 GCF_045679555.1 Salvelinus alpinus
TAAAGGCTATGCTGCTACGGTGTGGGATGTCGGAGACTTGGAGGGGAGTTGCAATGAGATTAGTGGAAGAACAGCATCTAGTAAAGATGAGGTCAAGCGTATTGCCTGCCTTGTGAGTAGGGGGGGAAGGTGAGAGGGTGAGGTCAAAAGAGGAGAGGAGTGGAAAGAAGGAGGCAGAGAGGAATGAGTCAAAGGTAGACGTGGGGAGGTTAAAGTCACCCAGAACTGTGAGAGGTGAGCCATCCTCAGGAAAGGAACTTATCAGGGCGTCAAGCTCATTGATGAACTCTCCAAGGGAACCTGGAGGGCGATAAATGATAAGGATGTTAAGCTTGAAAGGGCTGGTAACTGTGACAGCATGGAATTCAAAGGAGGCGATAGACAGATGGGTCAGGGGAGAAAGAGAGAATGTCCACTTGGGAGAGATGAGGATCCCAGTGCCACCACCCCGCTGACCAGAAGCTCTCGGGGTGTGCGAGAACACGTGGGCAGACGAGGAGAGAGCAGTAGGAGTAGCAGTGTTATCAGTGGTAATCCATGTTTCCGTCAGTGCCAAGAAGTCGAGGGACTGGAGGGAAGCATAGGCTGAGATGAACTCTGCCTTGTTGGCCGCAGATCGGCAGTTCCAGAGGCTGCCTGAGACCTGGAACTCCACGTGGGTCGTGCGCGCTGGGACCACCAGGTTAGAGTAGCAGCGGCCACGCGGTGTGAAGCGTTTGTATGGTCTGTGCAGAGAGGAGAGAACAGGGATAGACAGACACATAGTTGACAGGCTACAGAAGAGGCTACGCTAATGCAAAGGAGATTGGAATGACAAGTGGACTACACGTCTCGAATGTTCAGAAAGTTAAGCTTACGTTGCAAAAAATCTTATTGACTAAAATGATATAGTACTGCTGGCTGGTGAAATAGGCTAGCTAGCAGTGGCTGCGTTGTTGACTTTGTTTGAAAGTGTAGCTGGCTAGGTAACCTCTAACTGGCTAGGTAACCTCGACAATTACTCTAGACTACACAATTATCTTGGATACAAAGACGGCTATGTAGCCAGCTAAGATCAAACAAATCAAACTGTTGTACTGTAATGAAATGAAATGTAATACTACCTGTAATACTACCTGTGGAGCAAAGCGGAATGCAACTACTCGCTCCAAACCAAACCGGAAGTGCGTATCGTAGAGGGAGAGGCAATAGAAGTGTTGTTTCTTGTATTATTGTCTTTTGTGTCTTTAGAGGACTGCTTCACCTTAATGTCCCCTTTCCCTTTTCTTCTGTCCTTATTTTGTCCCACTTTGTCCCTTCTTTGTCCCTTCTTCTCTTCTGCCAACTAGACACTCCTTGTTAGCTAGCTAGCTTCTTTCAGGAATGTCCCTAGCAACTGCCTAGCAACAGGTTAAACAATTCTTAGCTAGCGTAAGCAAAACGGTATGAATTTTATGAAAAATGTAGTCTACTTGTCATTCCAAAAGCCTTTGCATTGTAGCTCTTGTTTAGCTGTCAACTATGTGTCTGGTCTATCCCTATTCTATGTGTTGTCAGTTTTACTTTTGATAACACAATTTTCTTCGCATTAGCGTAGCCTCTTACGTAGCCTGTCAACTATGTAACTATTTATCAATGTTCTATCATCTCTGTACAGACCATACAAACGCTTCACACCGCGTGGCCGCTGCTACTCTAACCTGGTGGTCCCAGCGCGCACGACCCACGTGGAGTTCCAGGTCTCAGGCAGCCTCTGGAACTGCCGATCTGCGGCCAACAAGGCAGAGTTCATCTCAGCCTATGCTTCCCTCCAGTCCCTCGACTTCTTGGCACTGACGGAAACATGGATTACCACTGATAACACTGCTACTCCTACTGCTCTCTCCTCGTCTGCCCACGTGTTCTCGCACACCCCGAGAGCTTCTGGTCAGCGGGGTGGTGGCACTGGGATCCTCATCTCTCCCAAGTGGACATTCTCTCTTTCTCCCCTGACCCATCTGTCTATCGCCTCCTTTGAATTCCATGCTGTCACAGTTACCAGCCATACCAGTGTAATGAAACAGGCAGGGAGCAGGTCTCGAACCCTCGACCTCCTAGCCCGAGGTCCGGCGCGCTATCGACTGTGCCGCAAAAGCATGCTCCAGCGGCAGAGTCGATTTCCGCGCTTATAAACCCAGGGTCATTGAGTGTGAGTGAGTGAGTGTGAGTTCCAAATTAAGCAGCAGCAGCTGAAAAGATGAGCTCCTACAAATATTGAAATTTAAATGTTTTTTTAGAGTAAAGTACATCGAAAAAAATCAAAAGAAAACTGCAAACTGAATAGGAGACCAAACAAGCAGCAAACAAAGAAGAAAGGCTTTTGAAAAAGTAACAATTTTTCATAAAATTATACCGTTTTCTTAGCTAGCTAAGTTGTTTACCTGTTGCTAGGCAGTTGCTAGGGACATTCCTGAAAGAAGCTAGCTAGCTAACAAGGAGTGTCTAGTTGGCAGAAGAGAAGAAGGGACAAAGAAGGGACAAAGTGGGACAAAATAAGGACAGAAGAAAAGGGAAAGGGGACATTAAGGTGAAGCAGTCCTCTAAAGACACAAAAGACAATAATACAAGAAACAACACTTCTATTGCCTCTCCCTCTACGATACGCACTTCCGGTTTGGTTTGGAGCGAGTAGTTGCATTCCGCTTTGCTCCACAGGTAGTATTACAGGTAGTATTACATTTCATTTCATTACAGTACAACAGTTTGATTTGTTTGATCTTAGCTGGCTACATAGCCGTCTTTGTATCCAAGATAATTGTGTAGTCTAGAGTAATTGTCGAGGTTACCTAGCCAGTTAGAGGTTACCTAGCCAGCTACACTTTCAAACAAAGTCAACAACGCAGCCACTGCTAGCTAGCCTATTTCACCAGCCAGCAGTACTATATCATTTTAGTCAATAAGATTTTTTGCAACGTAAGCTTAACTTTCTGAACATTCGAGACGTGTAGTCCACTTGTCATTCCAATCTCCTTTGCATTAGCGTAGCCTCTTCTGTAGCCTGTCAACTATGTGTCTGTCTATCCCTGTTCTCTCCTCTCTGCACAGACCATACAAACGCTTCACACCGCGTGGCCGCTGCTACTCTAACCTGGTGGTCCCAGCGCGCACGACCCACGTGGAGTTCCAGGTCTCAGGCAGCCTCTGGAACTGCCGATCTGCGGCCAACAAGGCAGAGTTCATCTCAGCCTATGCTTCCCTCCAGTCCCTCGACTTCTTGGCACTGACGGAAACATGGATTACCACTGATAACACTGCTACTCCTACTGCTCTCTCCTCGTCTGCCCACGTGTTCTCGCACACCCCGAGAGCTTCTGGTCAGCGGGGTGGTGGCACTGGGATCCTCATCTCTCCCAAGTGGACATTCTCTCTTTCTCCCCTGACCCATCTGTCTATCGCCTCCTTTGAATTCCATGCTGTCACAGTTACCAGCCCTTTCAAGCTTAACATCCTTATCATTTATCGCCCTCCAGGTTCCCTTGGAGAGTTCATCAATGAGCTTGACGCCCTGATAAGTTCCTTTCCTGAGGATGGCTCACCTCTCACAGTTCTGGGTGACTTTAACCTCCCCACGTCTACCTTTGACTCATTCCTCTCTGCCTCCTTCTTTCCACTCCTCTCCTCTTTTGACCTCACCCTCTCACCTTCCCCCCCTACTCACAAGGCAGGCAATACGCTTGACCTCATCTTTACTAGATGCTGTTCTTCCACTAATCTCATTGCAACTCCCCTCCAAGTCTCCGACCACTACCTTGTATCCTTTTCCCTCTCGCTCTCATCCAACACTTCCCACACTGCCCCTACTCGGATGGTATCGCGCCGTCCCAACCTTCGCTCTCTCTCCCCCGCTACTCTCTCCTCTTCCATCCTATCATCTCTTCCCTCTGCTCAAACCTTCTCCAACCTATCTCCTGATTCTGCCTCCTCAACCCTCCTCTCCTCCCTTTCTGCATCCTTTGACTCTCTATGTCCCCTATCCTCCAGGCCGGCTCGGTCCTCCCCTCCTGCTCCGTGGCTCGACGACTCATTGCGAGCTCACAGAACAGGGCTCCGGGCAGCCGAGCGGAAATGGAGAAAAACTCGCCTCCCTGCGGACCTGGCATCCTTTCACTCCCTCCTCTCTACATTCTCCTCTTCTGTCTCTGCTGCTAAAGCCAATTTCTACCACTCTAAATTCCAAGCATCTGCCTCTAACCCTAGGAAGCTCTTTGCCACCTTCTCCTCCCTCCTGAATCCTCCTCCCCCTCCTCCCCCCTCCTCCCTCTCTGCTGATGACTTCGTCAACCATTTTGAAAAGAAGGTCGACGACATCCGATCCTCGTTTGCTAAGTCAAACGACACCGCTGGTTCTGCTCACACTGCCCTACCCTGTGCTTTGACCTCTTTCTCCTCTCTCTCTCCAGATGAAATCTCGCGTCTTGTGACGGCCGGCCGCCCAACAACCTGCCCGCTTGACCCTATCCCCTCCTCTCTTCTCCAGACCATTTCCGGAGACCTTCTCCCTTACCTCACCTCGCTCATCAACTCATCCTTGACCGCTGGCTACGTCCCTTCCGTCTTCAAGAGAGCGAGAGTTGCACCCCTTCTGAAAAAACCTACACTCGATCCCTCCGATGTCAACAACTACAGACCAGTATCCCTTCTTTCTTTTCTCTCCAAAACTCTTGAACGTGCCGTCCTTGGCCAGCTCTCCTGCTATCTCTCTCAGAATGACCTTCTTGATCCAAATCAGTCAGGTTTCAAGACTAGTCATTCAACTGAGACTGCTCTTCTCTGTGTCACGGAGGCGCTCCGCACTGCTAAAGCTAACTCTCTCTCCTCTGCTCTCATCCTTCTAGACCTATCGGCTGCCTTTGATACTGTGAACCATCAGATCCTCCTCTCCACCCTCTCCGAGCTGGGCATCTCCGGCGCGGCCCACGCTTGGATTGCGTCCTACCTGACAGGTCGCTCCTACCAGGTGGCGTGGCGAGAATCTGTCTCCGCACCACGTGCTCTCACCACTGGTGTCCCCCAGGGCTCTGTTCTAGGCCCTCTCCTATTCTCGCTATACACCAAGTCACTTGGCTCTGTCATATCCTCACATGGTCTCTCCTATCATTGCTATGCAGACGACACACAATTAATCTTCTCCTTTCCCCCCTCTGATAACCAGGTGGTGAATCGCATCTCTGCATGTCTGGCAGACATATCAGTGTGGATGACGGATCACCACCTCAAGCTGAACCTCGGCAAGACGGAGCTGCTCTTCCTCCCGGGGAAGGACTGCCCGTTCCATGATCTCGCCATCACGGTTGACAACTCCATTGTGTCCTCCTCCCAGAGTGCTAAGAACCTTGGCGTGATCCTGGACAACACCCTGTCGTTCTCAACTAACATCAAGGCGGTGACCCGTTCCTGTAGGTTCATGCTCTACAACATTCGCAGAGTACGACCCTGCCTCACGCAGGAAGCGGCGCAGGTCCTAATCCAGGCACTTGTCATCTCCCGTCTGGATTACTGCAACTCGCTGTTGGCTGGGCTCCCTGCCTGTGCCATTAAACCCCTACAACTCATCCAGAACGCCGCAGCCCGTCTGGTGTTCAACTTTCCCAAGTTCTCTCACGTCACCCCGCTCCTCCGCTCTCTCCACTGGCTTCCAGTTGAAGCTCGCATCCGCTACAAGACCATGGTGCTTGCCTACGGAGCTGTGAGGGGAACGGCACCTCCGTACCTTCAGGCTCTGATCAGGCCCTACACCCAAACAAGGGCACTGCGTTCATCCACCTCTGGCCTGCTCGCCTCCCTACCTCTGAGGAAGTACAGTTCCCGCTCAGCCCAGTCAAAACTGTTCGCTGCTCTGGCACCCCAATGGTGGAACAAACTCCCTCACGACGCCAGGTCAGCGGAGTCAATCACCACCTTCCGGAGACACCTGAAACCCCACCTCTTTAAGGAATACCTAGGATAGGATAAAGTAATCCTTCTAACCCCCCCCCCTTAAAAGAGTTAGATGCACTATTGTAAAGTGGTTGTTCCACTGGATATCATAAGGTGAATGCACCAATTTGTAAGTCGCTCTGGATAAGAGCGTCTGCTAAATGACTTAAATGTAAATGTAAATGTAATGTCATCTATAATAATGACATAAAGGCTATGCTGCTACGGTGTGGGACGTCATCTATAATAATGACATAAAGGCTATGCTGCTACGGTGTGGGATGTCATCTATAATAATGACATAAAGGCTATGCTGCTACGGTGTGGGATGTCATCTATAATAATGACATAAAGGCTATGCTGCTACGGTGTGGGATGTCATCTATAATAATGACATAAAGGCTATGCTGCTACGGTGTGGGATGTCATCTATAATAATGACATAAAGGCTATGCTGCTACAGTGTGGGATGTCATCTATAATAATGACATAAAGGCTATGCTGCTACGGTGTGGGATGTCATCTATAATAATGACATAAAGGCTATGCTGCTACGGTGTGGGATGTCATCTATAATAATGACATAAAGGCTTTGCT
>NW_027256559.1:0-6531 GCF_045679555.1 Salvelinus alpinus
TTTCGTTCAAATATTTTTTATTGAACACATACAAGAATGGTGTATCGGTATAAAAGCCAGGTATACAGTTCTTATCTATACATAAAATAGCAGACAGAAACAAAAAGACCCAGGGTTCCGGGTACAAAACAAATATTACAAAACAAGACATACAGAACATGGACAGGTATAAAGAAAGAGGGTAGGTGTCCCCCCTTACCCCCTTTATCCCTCCCCCCCTTCTTCCCCCCCTTTATCCCTACCCCTTATTACCCTCCCCACTGCTCGGGTGGCGGTGCCAGCACACGCTGACCAAAGGTGGATTAAAATATTACAGTTGAGAGTGCGTTAAAAAGTACAAATTCACAGCGCCACATGGTCTAAGTAGTAGAGGAAAGGCTGCCAGATTTGATCAAATGTTGATAATTTATTGTTCAGAATATATCTAATTCTTTCTAAGTGTACAGTGTTTGCCAATTCGCTGAGCCATAATTTGGTAGTGGGCGCTTCCCTCTTTTTCCAAAACAACAAGATTAATTTTTTTGCTGAAATGAGACTGTAAGAGATGAGTTGTTTTTGGGGGTTGGTTAATCCGTTTAGGGAATCCGACACTCCCAGGATTATCAGAAGCGGGTCTGGATCAATTGAAGTCTCCAAAACTTCCGAGAGGATCCTAAAAATTCCACTCCAGTACCCATACAAGCTAGAGCATAGGGCAAAGCAGTGGAGTAGTGTACCCTGTGCAGCCTGACATTTATCACACATAGGGGATGTATCAGGAAATATCCTATGCAGTTTGGTTTTGGAATAGTGTAATCTGTGTAATACCTTGAATTGTATGAGACGGTGTCTGGAGTTAATGGAGCAGGTGTGGATGTACTCCAAGCTATCTTCCCAGTCTGACACTGAGATGTCAGTCCCTAGTTCTTCCTCCCATTTTGCCTTAATGGCATCTGTAGAAGGTGTGCTAACAGATTGAAAAGCATCATATAAACGAGATATCAGTTTGTCTGAGGTGGGGGATGTTTTTAGGCATCCGTCAAACATGGAAGGCTTAGCGTTCCCGAATGTTGGGAGGTGTTTTCTAACATAGTCTCTGATTTGTAGGTATCTGAAGAAGTTACTTCTGGGAAGATTATAAGTTTCCCTCAGCAACTCAAAGGAAGCAAAGGTCCCTTCTATATATAAATCCCCTATGGTACTTATCCCCAACTCTCCCCATTGCTCAAAGGTGTTATCAAGGTTAGAGGGGGAAAAGGAGGGGTTCCTGGCAACAGGGAGCATGAATGACATTGGTCTAAGCTCGAAGTGGGTTTTGATTTGCTTCCAGATTCAGACTGTGCTATGTATAATAGGATTGTTACGATAAAGTGACCTCTCCAGATTGACAGGCGACAAAATCACAGCACCGATAGAGAAGGGGTGACACTCCTCACGTTCCATACTAAGCCAGCTGGGTGACGGACGTGCGTCATCCAGCAAAAACGTAACTGCGCGGAGGTTAGCGGCCCAGTAATAAAATATAAAATTTGGGAGAGACAATCCTCCTTCCATCTTGGATTTGCAGAGGTGTTTTTTACCTATCCTGTGTGTTTTATAATCCCAGATGAAAGGATTGATAATTGAGTCCAGTTGTTTATGAAAGGATTTAGGTATGAATACTGGGATGTTCTGGTATAGGTAGAGTAGTTGTGGGAGGAAGACCATTTTAATGGCGTTAATTCTTCCGAGCAGGGAAATTGGGAGAGTTCTCCAAAATTGTATGTTTGTCTTGAGTTTTTGCATCAGAGGGGGGAAATTCTCTTTAAATAGTAAGGAGTATTGTTTGGTAACTACAATTCCTAGATAGGTAAATTTTTCTGAAGATAACTTAACTGGAAGATGTTCTAGCCAGGAGGTGTTTTGTAACCGTATGGGCATTAATTCACTCTTGTTCCAATTTATTCTGTATCCCGAGAAGGTACCAAACAAATTAATCACATCAAGAATAGCTGGAATACTAGCTTGGGGTTCTGTTACATAGAGGAGAATGTCATCTGCGTATAGGGAGATCTTATTTAGAGTATCTTTAGTATTATAGCCGTGTATTGCTGGATCAGATCTAATCGCCTGAGCGAGAGGTTCAATGATTAGGGCGAAGAGCATAGGCGACAGCGCACAACCCTGCCTTGTCCCTCTGTAAAGGTTAAATCGGGGCGACAGTGATTGGTTAGTGAGTATTCTCGCACAGGGGTTCCTATATAAAAGCTGTATCCAATTTATGAACCCATCTCCAATATTACATTTCTGTAGGACTTTGAACAGATAGGACCACTCAACTTGGTCAAAAGCCTTCTCGGCGTCAAGAGATATCACGGCAAGGTCCATGTTGGTTAACCTCTGAGAATACATAATGTTGAAGAGGCGCCTGAGATTGAAGTATGAGTTTCTGTTCGGGATAAAGCCGGTCTGGTCCGAGTGGACCAATTTGCCAATTAAAGTGCTAAGCCTGTTAGCCAGGGTTTTTGCTAAAATCTTTTGGTCTGTATTAAGGAGGGATATTGGTCTGTATGACCCTACCTCTTCCGGATCTTTACCCTTCTTATGTATAACTGTAATGAATGCTTCATCCAAAGTAGACGGGAGAGCTACCTCCTCCTTGGCCTGAACCAACATTTTGTGCAGGTAGGGAGAGAGCATGTTGCTGAATGTTTTATAGAATTCACCAGGGTATCCATCTGGGCCCGGGGTCTTAGCACTCTTTAGAGATTTAATTGTTTCTCGAATTTCTGCTAGAGAAATTTCCTTATTCAGGAAGTTAGAATCTTCCTGGTTCAGGGCAGGAAGATTACAGTCCTCCAAAAAGTTTTGCATAATTAAGGGGTTAGGATCTGCTTTAGATGTATATAGAGTCTCATAAAACTGTCAGAATCTGTCATTGATGTCTTTGGGGGAAGAGAGTAATTCCCCAGAAGTCGATTTAACTTTGTGAATCATTCGGTCACTCACATTTTTTCGAAGTTGTCTGGCGAGTAATTTGTGTGGTGTGTCACCAAACTCAAAATATTTTTGCTTGGCGTAGAGAAAGGATTTAGCAATTTTAGCTGAGAGAATCTGATTATATTCAAATTTTAAAGAGGTAATTTTTTTATGTTTCTCCATAGATGGATGTCTAGCATTCTCCCTATCCAGTAAGTGAATTTGTCCCTCCAGTTCTACCAATTTTCCCCTGTTTTGCCTACTCCTGGTAGTCTGAAAGGAGATGATACAGCCTCTCAAATAAGCCTTCAGTGTTTCCCACAATAATGTTGGGGAAGTCTCTGTGTTGTCGTTGGTATCAAAGAAAAATGCAATTTGGTCTTTAAGATGTTCACAGAATGTTGGTTCTGTGAGGAGCTGAGGATTCAACCTCCAGACCCTCTCGTTTGGTACGATGTCAGCCAATCTCAGGGAGAAGGTGAGTGGACTGTGGTCCGAGATTATAATATCATGATACCTCACATTACAGGTATAGGGGAGTAGTTTAGCATCAACCAAAAAGTAGTCAATTCGAGTATAAACATTGTGAACATGAGAGTAAAAGGAGTATTCCCTACCCGTAGGGTTAGTGATCCTCCATATGTCAAATAAGTTAGAATTCTTTATGTAGGTATTCAAGAATTCACTTGAATAGGAGGTGGGGGTTCGCCGGGTAGAGGATCTGTCCAAGTATTGGTCTAGCACACAGTTAAGGTCCCCTCCGATGACCAGGTTAGTGTGGGAGACATCTGGAATCAGGGCAAGGACTCTTTTGAAAAAAGAGGGGTTATCAATGTTTGGCCCATAGATATTTAGTAGAGTTACAGAAGTAGAGTGGATCTCTCCTATTACGATCACATAACGACCCTCTTTATCCACAATAGTGGTTTTATGTAGAAAGGGAATTCCTTTCCGTACCAGAATCGCTGTGCCTCTCGTTTTGGCAGAGAAGTTAGAGTGATACACTTGCCCCACCCACCTACATTTAAGTCTGCTATGAGAATTATTTTTCAGATGGGTTTCTTGCAAAAATATAATATCAGACGAGAGTGCTTTCAAGTGGGCTAGGACCTTGCCTCTCTTAATTGGTTCGTTTAAACCCTTGACATTCCAGGAAGTGAATGTGAGCCCCGCCCCCCTCTCATTTGTAGTTCCTATGGTGGCCTGCATAACATGTAACTCAGTAAAAAGGTAAGCAAGCGCACCAAACCGTCACGATCAGCATATGTAGCACCTACACCCGAGCAGTGTCCAACCAGCCCCCCCCCCCCTACAAGCACCTTTACTTCCCACCCTGTTCCCCTACTTTCCCCACCATTTACCCCCCCGATCAACCCACCTTTAACAGGCATACACAAATAGGAGAGAAAAAAATATAAAAATAAAAATAATAAACACATTGTCTGGCCGATGCCAAAAAAGCACGGCGCGACCTCGAACAAGAGGTGAAACAAAAATAAAATCCCAACTATACGTTCACCTCTCACTATCCTAGAACTTCTACTAACATATGAACTGAGGAGGCTCCCGCGAGTAAAGTGTTCAATTAACATCTAATAAACCTAAAGAGGATAAGTTGCAACTTAAACATATTGCGCACTTAAGCGTCATCTTGGGTCAATCCCTGAGATAAGCAAGATATAGCAGCACAAGATTATATTGCTAAGCAATGCCGGTCTAAACATGAACCATCAGCAACCGACAGACAGCAGAACATTTACATATTGTGGGTTAGATAGGAAACAAGAATTTTTCTAAATTAAACGTACCCCCAACCAGAAAATAAAATAAAAAATAAAAAGGTTATATATATATATATATATATATACATACATACACACATACATACACACATATACACACATATATATATATATACATACACACACACACACACCACACCCAAAATACATGTAAAAGAATATATAAAAAAATATATATACATATATATATGCATACATACACATACCTACACAAACATTCATGCCCCAGAATAATAATCTACACTAGTTTAAAATATACACATACATTATGGTAACATGCTAAGAGAAAATAATTATAAAGTACGAATAGTAATTATATGTACACACACCTATACAGACACTACCGAGGGCTGGTGGGGGTCTAAATCGGGAGAGCGGCCCTCGGCTAAGACAGAGGCAGAACGGCACAAAACTTCAACTTGCTATCCAGGTGTCTGTGTCTGCCCCTTCCCAACCGTCACCCCCAGTCCCATGCAAGCAGTAAATAAATGGTATTGTAATAACAATAAATGTAAGAATTGAAAAATAAATAACGAAACCAAACAGCAACAAAAAATGGGGGAATATAAGTATGTTCAACCGAAAGTGTCAATGGTCAAACCTGGAAGGCATCGCTCTGAACACAGCCAGAATGAAAGTGACTTTAACTGACCGCCCTCCACAGCATCTTACATGTTCGGTAGCCCTCGTTGAGACCGTTCATTACGGTTTCACCCGTTATGGTATAGTATGGATTCGATTCCATGAGCAGACCCTAACACACAATGACAATGCACTCTAACCTGTACGGGGGATTGGCGTATGTTCCCGGATAAACTTCTCTGCGTCCAAAACCGAGGAGAGCCAGATCTTCTCACCGGAAGGCGGGGTAATTCTTAGTCTTGCAGGGAAGAGCAAGGCTGGGCGAAGATGGAGTTTGTAGAGCTTGGTCATGACATCTCTGTAGGCGCCGCGGTCCTTTGCCACATCGGGCGCATAATCATCATAGACACGGAAGGGGTGCCCTTTATGTAACAGGTTGCCCCTCATTCGGGCCTCGCGCAGGACAAGATCCTTGGTCTTGAAACTGTGACAACAGATGATGACTGGGCGAGGACGTTGGCCCGGTCCAGGCACCGGAACAAGGGCGCGATGTGCACGGTCCAGCTGGGGGTCCGAAGCCAAAACATCCGATCCCATTGCATCCTTCAGTAGCTTGGCGAAGAAGTCGGTGGGGCGAGAGCCCGCCTCTACCCCCTCTGCCAGACCAACAACGCGAAGATTATTACGTCTGGAACGGCCCTCCAGGTCGACCACTTTCACAGAGAGCCTCTGCACCCTACCCTGCAGTGACGAGCACAGCTTCTCTAACTCGTCGATCCTACCAGCGTTGAATTCAGAAGCCCTCTCAAGGTCCACAATACTCTGGCCCTGCGACGCGACCGTTCGAAGGGTGCCCTCGATTTTGGTGTCCAGTTCAGCAATAGTAGCCTTAAGATCCTCAGCTAAAGCAACACGTAGTTCTCCCAACGCCCGGGTAAGTTCTGTAAGTGTCACGTTTTTGCCTGTGCCTTCCGCCATGTCTGTCTCGTTGTTTGGTGAGGAGTAGGCCTCCGATAAGGATTTATTGTCCTTTGGTCGCTTATTACTCGGCATTTTTACACAGAAAGTTACAATGTTGTATTAGAAAGAAACGTTTGTTGTAAAAAGTGTCATAAAGTAGGTTAAGTTAGATTATTTCGCAAAAAAGTTGCAGGAGCCTCTCACACACAGCCGTTCACTCCAACATGCTAGCTCCGCCCCCGAATTCATG
>NW_027256560.1:0-6510 GCF_045679555.1 Salvelinus alpinus
TAGTCCCTCCAACTGAGGAAGAGAAAGCTCTGTCAGATTTACCGCCATGTTGAAAATGTGAGACAAATCAGATTGACCCTTCTGACTAACGTATTTCCAGTTTGAGAAAAAGCCCTTTTCATTGCGAAGGTGCAGAAGAAGTGATATACTGACCCCTACTGAGGGATATACTGCCCCCAATTCCTTTCTAGACCAAAGTGCAAGGATTGTTTGGCAAATATACTGCATTTTTATTGTCAAGCATTTATTAATACATGTATGTACACATTTCACTAGCATTCAAAAAGGAAAATCAAAGGATACAACATTGTTTACATTTAAGAAGGCAGCCTTAGCAGATAATACACACAAGCAAGTCTAAAATCACATCCTCCAATTCATGTTTTGGGGATCAGTGGCTTCGGATCAGTGGTGTTACTAAATTCATTAAACTTTGTGTGTTTGGGGATGTCCTTTCGCAGGTAGATGGGGAGTCTGTAGACCACAGGTGCTTGAGGCCTGGCGGGACAGGGCCATGCTTTTATTTAACTAGGCAAATCAGTGAAGAACAAATTCTTATTTACAATGATGGCCTAGGAACAGTGGGCTGCCTTGTTCGAGGCAGAACAACAGATTTTTACCTTGTTAGGTCAGGGATTCGATCTAGCAATCTTTCGGTTACTGGTCCAACGCTCTAACCACTAGGCTACTTGCCGCCCCATGTGGTCCAGGAGTGGAGCCCCGGGACTTGCAGACAGCCAGGACTCCAGCAGAGCCTTGGTGAAGCTGTAAATGTCTCGGTCCATCACATCCCACAGGCTCCCCAGAACCAATGGGCTACATGTCAAAATCACACACAGACAGGCAAAATCACACACAGACAGGCAAGTTAATCTAGGATTTTTTGGGGTCAGTGTATGGCAGTAAAACAGAATACAGGAAATGCCCTCCTTTGCAATGATTTCTGAAAAAATGATGAAAGCCTGTTTTATCTCTTGATCTTTTTAGGTCTGTGTGTGCCAGTCTTCCCAGCCAGCCATGAGGTAGCTGAGGATGATTCTGCCAGCCAAAGAGCATAGAGGCATCTCTCATCTCCTTCAGGATCCTCTGCCAGTCCAGGAACCGTAAAAGGCCTCTGGCAGAAGTAAATTCATCCAAAACACAAATATAATTTGATATAGAGTATCTTAAATGACCGCATTTTCACAAATGTGAATACATAATCGTGAAGCCCATTAAAAAAGACTATAAGACAGAACCTGGAAGTAAAAAATAAAAAAATAAAAAAAGGGAAAACCTAGTCAGTTGTCCAAATGAATGTATTTAACTGAAATGTGTCTTCCGCATTTAACCCAACCCCTCTGAATCAGAGAGGTGCGGGGGGCTGCCTTAATCACTACATATTCTGCTCTTCTATCGTGTGTGCAATGCTGTCCGAGGGGGAAAAAACAGTGTTTGTTGTTTGCAGTAACTTCTTTGTTGTTGTTTTATAGCAGTTTCACCATTAAGGATTCCAGCTTTAAGTAAGAACAGTTGAATTCTGACACCAATTCAAAGCATCTAACATCTAGCATGATACAAGTCATGAGAGAAAGTCAAGCTTCATGTTAAACAAGATAAGAACAGTGTGTGTGTAGTAAGGCAAACTATTGACATCTCTGCTGTTATAAACTTCTCCCTAACATGTAAAGGTCTTTGGCAGTCACAGCCTCCTGCAGTAGATCTGGGTCAGGAGCCACCCCACACAGAGAGAGAGAGAGAGAGGGATGCTGAGGAGGAGAGGGATTCATCAAATTCTAAAGGACACAGAGATAAGGCAGACAAATAAAGCCCCCTGAAACAGTGCTGTTGGTACTGTACTCACCTGGTGAACCACAAGTTGTCATCAAGGTTGAGCACGTAGAACACCTGCTTGGGGTCCACACCTCCATTCAGGAGATTCCCGGTCAGACTGAGGGCCAGAAGAGAAAGAGACGTGCATACATAAGTATTCAACAACTAATCTTTGTGAAATAAAATAGCGTTTTCTTTATTAACGTTTTAATTGGCAAATGTGTGTGTGTGTGTGTGGTTTGACCTCTCTTAGAGCACAGTGGCCAAGCAGTGAGTGTAGAGAGGGCATGTGGGTGACAGAGCGAGGCCTGAGGCAGGAGATGCTCTCCCATGGCAGCTTCTGGAGGTACTGCAAGATAGGACAAGACAAACATTTCACTGGGCGTTATCACAGCAGTCACACTCATAGGCAATGTGTTCATGCCACAGTAGACTTTCCTCAAATCTCCTCTACACAAAGAAAGTGCATCGTTCCGCTTTGTACGTTGATCTTGCACATTAGAGGCGATTTGAGTGTAGGGTGCAAGTGTGAGAGACTCCCATCCTGTCCAAGATGAGCACCATGTGTCCTTGTGGACTCGGGCCTCTCTGCCAGTACAGCCGCAGTTGTCTGCAGAAGGTCCAAACACTCCTTCCTCTGCTCCACACACTCCCTGGGCAAACCACTGCAGCTGGGACTGGGAGAGCAGAGGAGAGGCAGACAGCACAGCCTGGAACACACAGGATTAAAATAACAGTTATTTAAGTTTTTCCTAGTTTTGCCAATGTGCCTCTGGTTTTGCTTGTCTTGGCTTGGTTACTGTGAAAGCACTTTGTAACAACCGCAGATGTAAAAAGGGTTTTAGAGACAAATGTGATATCTATGATATACAGTACACTATAAGTGTACAATTATTTTTGTCTAAAATCTATTAAATGTGACTAATTAATTTTACATAAATGTCAGAACCTTATAGTCCCACGGTGTCGATTTGTAGTTGAACAAGCCATTGCATGTATAGATGTTTTTTACTCAACTTGAGGCTTGACTTGAAAAAACTTGTGACTCGACTTGCTCTTAGAATGCACAATTTGGACTTGACTCGAGATTTGATCTGTTTGACTTCAGACTCTGACCTTGTGACGTGAGACTTGCTTGTGATAGTGACTTGGTCCCACCTCTGGCGTGTACCTCTGGGGAGCATCCCCTACCTCTCGTTGGGCCATAGGGATGTCGAAGGAATGATGGGAGCTGAGCCCCTTTCCAGCCGGAACAGCAGGATGGTGTCCCCCACATAGCCACAGGAAGTAGGGGTGCTGAGGGCGCTGTAGCACCCCCTGATAAATCAGAATAGAATATATATATTTTTTCTCTCACAAAGTAGTACACTAGGACTTTATTACTCCTGTATGAGTGGCAGTGGTATAAAGTACTTAAGTAAAAAATACTTTAAAGTACTACTTATCTGTCCTTTACTATTTATATTCTGACTACTTTTACTTTTACTCCACTACATTCCTAAAGAAAATAATGTACTTTTTACTCCTTACATTTTCCCTGACACCCAAAAGTACTCACTACGTTTTGAACGTTTTGAACTGAATCTGATCTGACGGACTTACTAAACACAAATGCTTTGTTTGTAAATTATGTCTGAGTGTCGGAGTGTGCCCATGGCTATCCGTAAATTTTTTAAAAACAAGAAAATCCTGCCGACTGGTTTGCTTAATATAAGGAATTTGAAATTATTTATACTTTTGATACTTAAGTATATTTTAGCAATTACATTTACTTTCGATACTTAAGTATATTTAAAACCAAATACTTTTTTACTTTTACTCAAGTAGGATTTTACTAGGTGACTTTTACTATTAAGGTATCTTTACTTTTACTCAAGTATGAAAATTGGGTACTTTTTCCACCAGTGATGAGTGGACAAGAAAATGACCATCAGCAGCGCGGGGAGAAATTCTCTCAGCATCCACTCAGCACCCACTTACATGAGGCGATTGGCCAGGTATCGTGTCATGTGATGGCGGGTGGTTATGCCTAGGGATTAGGCATGGAGGATTGCCATGGGGACGGGATCCCTTTGCCCCAGTGACAGGGCCAGTAGACCACAGAGGCGGGGGTAGAGGTTGGGTTGGGGGAAATGCTGCAGAGCCAACCAGGCGGAGTGAAGCAGAGACTGCACTGCCTCCACAGAGAGACCATCTGTATGGAGAGAACAGAGAAAGGGGGAGGAGGGGAAAAGTGTTCGGTTTAAACTGAGGACTCCTATTCACCCTAAAACCATGTTCATTAGCGCTGTAGCAGGGTGCTGCCGTCAGCCTTACCTGGTCCAGTGTTAGAGCGAGAGAGGTGGGCCTGGGCTTGCAAGACCCTCCCTGTGTGCCCCCCACTCCTCAGCTTAGACAGACAGTCTCGCTCTCTGTCACCACACAGGTCCCTCCTCAGGACCTCAAAATATATGTCTGGGGCGTCCAACAGCATCCACCTCTTGAATGGTCTTCATCCGCTCTGGCTCCTCACTGTGTCCTATCCCTGTCCAGGCTGCTGTCTTCTGGCCTGCCTCTCCTGGCCGGGGCAGACTGGGAGGAAGAGGACGCAGAGGAGGCCAGACAGGAGGCCAGAGCTTTAGCCACCAGAAACCTGGCCCTCAGGGACCCCTGATCCAGAGAGGACTTGGAGGCCACGAACGCCAAACCAGCTTCCAGGACTTTCCAGGTACCTGCAGCCTTCCCTAGCCTTAGCTCCAGACCTGACAGGGCCATGCCACCAGGTCCTGGAGCTATAGGGTTTGGGCGAGAGGGTCTTTAGGGGGAAGAGCTAGCCAGTTTGGCAGCCATCTTGGCAATAATGCTCTTGCAGCGGGCCAGGACGGCCATTTGAAACTGACGGCTGGCTCAGTCGTCAGCTGGAGCCTGTGTGGTGGCCCAGCGAGCAGTCAGGCTGGGCTCGGAGCAGCAGGGACAGTGGCAGTCTTCCCCATGGCCCAGGGAGGAGAGACCCAATGCTGGGGCCGGGCTTTGAGGGGTGGGGAGCTGGAACGATCCCTCTCGATGGGCTCCTTGGGGAACCAGCGGGTGCTCAGGAAGGCCTGACAGTCCTCCTCACCATTGGGGAGACGAGACTTTGGCTTCGGTGCCGGACGGCCTTTCCTTAGTTTGAACTTCACCTCCACCTTCTGCTACCCATTAGGAAAGTCTATAGGAGAACCAGAACAGGATTGGTAATGTTACAGAGAATGGCAGAAACTGCCTGGAGAAGGAGTCTCTGGCTCCTCCTCCAGCAATCTCAGGGCTTTGTGGGTATTTGTATTTGTTATGGAATCCCATTAGCTCAGCTACTCTTCCTGGGGTCCAGCAAAATTAAGGCAGTTTATACAATTTTTAAAACATTACAAAACATTCACAGATGTATTGTAAGGACCCTACTCCACCACTACCACATATCTACAGTACTGAATCCATGTGTATGTGTGTATAGTGCGTATGTTATCGTATATGTGTGTGTGTATGCATGTGTCTGTGCCTATAATTGTGTTGCTTCACAGTCCCTGCTGTTCCATAAGGTGTTTTTTTTCTTTTTTAAATCTAATTTTACTGCTTGCATCAGTTACTTGATGTGGAATAGAGTTCCATGTAGTCATGGCTCTATGTAGTACTGTGCGCCTCCCATAGTCTGTTCTGGACTTGGGGACTGTGAAGAGACCTCTTGTGACATGTCTTGTGGGGTATGCATCTGTATCTGAGCTGTGTGCCAGTAGTTCAGACAGACAGCTCGGTGCATTCAACATGTCAATACCTCTCATAAATACAAGTAATGATAAAGTCAATCTCTCCTCCAATTTTAGCCAGGAGAGATTAACATGCATATTATTAATATTAGCTCTCTGTGTACATCCAAAGGCCAGCCGTGCTGCCCTGTTCTGAGCCAATTGCAATTTTCCTAAGTCCTTTTTTGTGTCACCTGAGCAGTAGTCAAGGTGCGACAAAACTAGGGCCTGTAGGACCTGCCTTGTTGATCGGAGAAAACGGAGAATGGATCAACAACATTGTAGTTACCCCACAATACTAACCTAATTAACAGAGTGAAAAGAAGGACAGAAAAAATATTCCAAAGCATGCATCTTGTTTGCAAAGTTCCACCAAAGTAATACTGCAAAGAAAATTGGCAAAGCAATTAACATTTTGTCCTGAATACAAAAAGTTGTGTTTGGGGCAAATACAATACAACACGTTACTGAGTACCACTCTCCATATTTTCAAGCATAGTGGTGGCTGCAACATGTTATGTTATGTCGCTTGTAATTGTTAAGGACTGGGGAGATTTCCAGGGTAAAAAATAAGCGGAATGGAGCGGAATCGGAATCCTAGAGCAAAACCTTGTTCAGTCTGCTTTCCACCAGACACTGGGATATGAAGTCACCTTTCAGCAGGACAATAAGCACTTTGCAACATCTGCTGATGTAAATAGGGCTTTATAAATACATTTGATGATAATTTGATTTAATCTGATTGGAAAACACAAGGTCAAATCTACACCGGACTTGCTTACCAAGAAGACCGTGAATGTTTCTGAGAGGCTGAGTTACAGTTTTGACTTAAACCTGCTTGAAAATCTATGGCAAGACTTGAAAATGTTTGTCTAGCAATACTCAACAACCAATTTGATGGAGCTTGAAGAATTTTGAAAATAATAATGGGCAAATACTG
>NW_027256561.1:0-6498 GCF_045679555.1 Salvelinus alpinus
GTAGTAGACGATTCCTGTCATTATGGCTCCCTCTGCAGAACAGTTGAATAGAAATATCCAACATTTCTCAAGGCTGAGAAAGAGGACTGACAGGGTGAGTGAGAGGGTGAGAGGACAAAGGGGGTAAGGGAGGATTGAAAGGGTAAGTGAGAGGATGAGAGAAAGCGTGAGAAGGTGAGTGAGGTGTATCAGAACTTCCATGTCCCTTGAGTGTCTGCTTGTGTGACAACCATTAGTGAAAACTGGGTCTATATCCACATACGTAGCGTCTCAGAGTAGGAGTACTGATCTAGGATCTGTCCGTATAATCTTATTCAGTATGATCAGCACTCCTACTCTGAGATGCTTTGTATCCACAAAGCCCAGGTACACCAGATGCAGTCTGAATGTGGAGCTGTGGAGTTTGTGAGATGCTGGAGGAACAGAAACAGGAGTCATGGGAGTCAAACAAACCACACAGAGGCTGGTTTAAAAGTAAAGAGCCTGTATATTGTTCTGCAAAATACAAATACCTTTTCATTTCATTGCCTGTGTGGGAAAATACATGTTTATTTACGTTAGCTGCCTTCGGCCTACTGACCCCTAATCTCTGAGTGCACTACCCACTGTGGTTAGTAGTGTTATAAAGTTCACTTAAAGAACACAATCCAACATGGCACCCACATAAATAAATCATCCAGGGACCTTCACTCAGATACCGTATTACATTATTGAGACGAAAAGTCCTTATTCTGTTGATAAAACTGACACAAAACATGATATGATTGAAGTGGATATTGCATGGAGCAGACCTATATTGATGTAATCAAATTATACAACATTCTCAGAATCCCATTCAAACTATGATAATGGGTGTGGTAAATCTGAGGTACAGGAAAATTGCAGATCTTTACATTACAGACAATTTTGATGATGAAGAAAAATAAAATAGAATGAAAACAATACTGTAGCTGTGATGAGTTAGGTGAGTAGGACAGCCTCAGGCTGTTGGTTAGAGTAGGATAGCCTCAGGCTGTTGGTTAGAGTAGGATAGCCTCAGGCTGTTGGTTAGAGTAGGATAGCCTCAGGCTGTTGGTTAGAGTAGGATAGCCTCAGGCTGTTGGTTAGAGTAGGATAGCCTCAGGCTGTTGGTTAGAGTAGGATAGCCTCAGGCTGTTGGTTAGAGTAGGATAGCCTCAGGCTGTTGGTTAGAGTAGGATAGCATCAGGCTGTTGGTTAGAGTAGGATAGCCTCAGGCTGTTGGTTAGAGTAGGATAGCCTCAGGCTGTTGGTTAGAGTAGGATAGCCTCAGGCTGTTGGTTAGAGTAGGATAGCCTCAGGCTGTTGGTTAGAGTAGGATAGCCTCAGGCTGTTGGTTAGAGTAGGATAGCATCAGGCTGTTGGTTAGAGTAGGATAGCCTCAGGCTGTTGGTTAGAGTAGGATAGCCTCAGGCTGTTGGTTAGAGTAGGATAGCTTCAGGCTGTTGGTTAGTCTATAACCTATTGTGGGGCTCTGCCCTCTTGTAGTCTACTGATATCATCAATCAGTATTGTATTGCATTGCAACCTGGCAACATAGAACAAAGGTGACTTTCAAAGTCAGACGTTGTGCTTCTAGGTGGGTTTACTATGTCTTCTCAGTAATAATATCTGACATCATATGAAACTGTCTGTAGGGAGGAGAGGCAGCCGTCCAGCTTCTGCTCTGTCTATACACGCTGACTCTGCAGTCTTAGATCTCCCAGACCCAGATTGGGCCTATTCCTGGACTAACACACACTTCCAATGGAGATTCTACATTGAGAATGCTTTTTAATCAAGGAGTGGCTTCATCTGGGTTTTGAAGCAACCCTTCCTAAAGAATGTGCTATTAGGCTAACATCAGTGGCAGGCTTTAGCTAAACATTTTCCTGAATGTTTGAGATCGATAGAAAATATGTGCACCTGCACATAGCTACATAATAACCCCCAATACGAAGACAAAAACAAGGTTTTATCTATATTTTAACAATGTTCACATTATTTTACGTACATTTTCAAGAACTATAGCCATCCTTAATTTCACAGACGTGGGTTAATTATTGGGTTAATTATTTGATAGAACTAGGTAGAAATATATACTACCAGTCCAAAGTCATGTAGTAACCAAAACAGTGTTAAACAAATCAAAATATATTTTATATTTGAGATTCTTCAAATAGCCACCCTTCGCCTTGATGACAGCTTTGCAAACTCTTGGCATTCTCTCAACCAGCTTCACCTGGAATGCTTTTCCAACAGTCTTGAAGGAGTTTCCACATATGCTGAGCACTTGTTACCTGCTTTTCCTTCACTCTGAGGTCCTACTCATCCAAACCATCTCAATTTGGTTGAGGTTGGGGGATCGTAGAGGCCAGGTCATCTGATACAGTACTCCATCACTCTCCTTCTTGGTAAAATAGCCCTTACACAGCCTGGAGGTGTGTTGGGTCATTGTCCTGTTGAAAAACAAATAATAGTCCCACTAAGCGCAAACCAGATGGGATGGCGTATCACTGCAGAATGCTGTGGTAGCCATGCTGGTTAAGTGTGCCTTGAATTCTAAATAAATCACAGACAGTGTCACCAGCAAAGCACCCCCACACCATAACACCTCCTCCTCCATGCTTTATGGTGGGAAATACACATGCGGAGATCATCCGTTCACCCACGCTGCGTCTCACAAAGACACGGCGGTAGGAACCAAAAATCTCCAATTTGAACTCCAGACCAAAGGACAGATTTCCACTGGTCTAATGTCTGTTGCTTGTGTTTCTTGGCCCAAGCAAGTCTTTTCTTATTTTTGGTGTCCTTTAGTAGTGGTTTCTTTGAAACAATTCGACCATAAAGGCCTGATTCACACAGTCTCCTCTGAACAGTTGGTGTTGAGATGTGTCTGGTACTTGAACTCTGTGAAGCATTTATTTGGGCTGCAATTTCTGAGTCTGGTAACTCTAATGAACTTATCTTCTGCAGCAGAGGTAACTCTGGGTCTTCCTTTCCTGTGGCGGTCCTTATGAGAGCCAGTTTCGTCATAGCGCTTGATGGTTTTTGCGACTGCACTTGAAGAAACTTTCAAAGTTATTGAAATGTTCTGTATTGACTGATCTTCATGTCTTAAAGTAATGATGGACTGTCATTTCTCTTTGCTTATTTGAGCTGTTCTTGCCATAATATGGACTTGGTCGTTTACCAAATAGGGCTATCTTCTGTATACCCCCCTTACCGTGTCACAACACAACTGATTGGCTCAAACACATTAAGAACGAAATTCGACAAATTAACTTTTACCAAGGCACATCTGTTCATTGAAATGCATTCCAGGTGACTACCTCCTGAAGCTGGTTGAGAGAATGCCAAGAGTGTGCAAAGCTGTCATCAAGGCAACGGGTGGCTATTTGAAGAATCTCAAATATAAAATCTATTTTGATTTGTTTAACACTTTTTTGGTTACTACATGATTCCATGTGTTATTTCATAGTTTTAATGTCTTCACTATTATTCTACAATGTTGAAAATTGTAAAAATAAAGAAAAACCCTTGAATGAGTAGGTGTTCTAAAACTTTTGACCGGTAGTGTACATTTTCAAAATACTATAAAGAGAAACCAATTGTTTGTGCAGCAAAGCTTTGACTTCCCATTTTATAATAATATGGCTTTGGGAGTTCTGTTTTAACTCACACCACCTCCTCCCTGTGGCTTTGTCTATCTGGCTGGTAAAAGAGTCTCTCTTTCTCTCTCCATCTGAATGAGTAGCACTGTAGTGTATTTGACTCAGATAGTATTTGTTAGCATATGGCTGTTAAAAAGTATTCTGACTGAATTGAACTACAATTCCTAGGCGCCTTCATTTCAAGTGAGACATTCTAGTTGTCCAGGGTTCCAGCTGTATAATTAGAATATTAGAATGACTTCTTGATCGATCGATCACTATTATTCTATAGTTCCAGCTTTGTGCAACCTGTTGCATAATGGCTTTCACCCTCTCCTTCTTCCCTCTCCCCCTATCGTTGTCCCTTTTCTCTGTCTCCTTCTATCGTTCTCTTCCTTTCTCCATCAGTCTTTCCCTCCCTTCTCTGTCTATCTCTCTATCCCTTTCATTTTCTCTCTCTGTCTGCCAAATCCTCCCTTGTTCTTCATTTATATATACACATAAATATGTTGAACCGGCAACATGAATGGGTTGTAGTGAACACTCACTCTGTCTGCTAGTCAGCCAGCTGCAGATTGGGACATCAGAGCCTAGGTAGCGCGCACGCACACGCACACGCACACACACACACACACACACACACACACACACACACACACACACACACACACACACACACACACACACACACACACACTGACGTGTCCACTCACAGTGCCTGTCCTTGTGTCTCCTAGTATATTAGTGACTCACCAGTATCTTATCCATAGAGAGTACCAGACTTCTTCAACCTTTGTTAGTTAGTTTACATAGTGTATATATTCATTTACTAATTCCCTCTCTCTCCCACAAATACACAACACAGGCAACAGACCTCCCACACTGACTCCCCCACACCATATCCACCCTCACTCCTGTATAATATCACTGGTTGTCTCAAATCACTTCCTATTTCCCCATAGTTAGTGCACTACGTGGGCAATATGGTTCCATTTCAGACCCAGTCTGTCACTGTTATATTCCCTCCACACTCCTGTAAATAATGTCCCTGTTATAGTGGAACACTCTCACTCTGCACAAGAAGAATATAGGGCAAATCTGAAATTGCACCCTATTCCCTATAAAGTGCACTACTTTTGGCAAGAGCACTATGTAGGGAAAAGGGTGCCATTTTGGACACAGCCTTAATAATAGTCATAATAACACTAAACGTAACTCTACACAAGCCCCTCCCCCTCTGTGAATCAGAGGAAGGCCTTATCATGTAGCCCAGCATTTTGATAGGCGCATTCGTTTGAGGGACGGGCTGTGGCGCTCTTCCTGATTGGACATCGGGTGTAGCAGGAAGTTGTCGTTTCCGCGGTGATCCTCGCGATCACTGCCATCGTATGAGCTGCCACAGCTGGATAGGCTGTCGCCAGGAGACTGCCCTGCCTCTGCTGGGCCCTGATTTGTTGGGTAGCCATGGGACACACCCCCCATCCCTCCGTTGACAAATCCGATGCCTCGATCTCTGGGCGGGGAGGTGGGCTCTGACTTGATGTAGAGGTTCTGATGGACATTCTGGAGGTTAAGGTTGGAGTTCTGACAAATGTTTCTGACAGAGGAGAGGAGAGATAGTGATTACAAAAGAGGGGGAGGAGACAGACAGACAGACAGACAGACAGACAGACAGACAGACAGACAGACAGACAGACAGACAGACAGACAGACAGACAGACAGACAGACAGACAGACAGACAGACAGACAGACAGACAGACAGACAGACAGACAGACAGACAGACAGACAGACAGACAGACAGACAGACAGACAGACAGACAGACAGACAGACCGACCGACCGACCGACCGACCGACCGACCGACCGACCGACCGACCGACCGACCGACCGACCGACCGACCGACCGACCGACCGACCGACCGACCGACCGACCGACCGACCGACCGACCGACCGACCGACCGACCGACCGACCGACCGACCGACCGACCGACCGACCGACCGACCGACCGACCGACCGACCGACCGACCGACCGACCGACCGACCGACCGACCGACCGACCGACCGACCGACCGACCGACCGACCGACCGACCGACCGACCGACCGACCGACCGACCGACCGACCGACCGACCGACCGACCGACCGACCGACCGACCGACCGACCGACCGACCGACCGACCGACCGACCGACCGACCGACCGACCGACCGACCGACCGACCGACCGACCGACCGACCGACCGACCGACCGACCGACCGACCGACCGACCGACCGACCGACCGACCGACCGACCGACCGACCGACCGACCGACCGACCGACCGACCGACCGACCGACCGACCGACCGACCGACCGACCGACCGACCGACCGACCGACCGACCGACCGACCGACCGACCGACCGACCGACCGACCGACCGACCGACCGACCGACCGACCGACCGACCGACCGACCGACCGACCGACCGACCGACCGACCGACCGACCGACCGACCGACCGACCGACCGACCGACCGACCGACCGACCGACCGACCGACCGACCGACCGACCGACCGACCGACCGACCGACCGACCGACCGACCGACCGACCGACCGACCGACCGACCGACCGACCGACCGACCGACCGACCGACCGACCGACCGACCGACCGACCGACCGACCGACCGACCGACCGACCGACCGACCGACCGACCGACCGACCGACCGACCGACCGACCGACCGACCGACCGACCGACCGACCGACCGACCGACCGACCGACCGACCGACCGACCGACCGACCGACCGACCGACCGACCGACCGACCGACCGACCGACCGACCGACCGACCGACCGACCGACCGACCGA
>NW_027256562.1:0-6475 GCF_045679555.1 Salvelinus alpinus
ACTGTAGCTGTACCATGATGATTGAGTGTCTGTATACTGTAGCTGTACCATGATGATTGAGTGTCTGTATACTGTAGCTGTACCATGATGATTGAGTGTCTGTATACTGTAGCTGTACCATGATGATTGAGTGTCTGTATACTGTAGCTGTACCATGATGATTGAGTGTCTGTATACTGTAGCTGTACCATGATGATTGAGTGTCTGTATACTGTAGCTGTACCATGATGATTGAGTGTCTGTATACTGTAGCTGTACCATGATGATTGAGTGTCTGTATACTGTAGCTGTACCATGATGATTGAGTGTCTGTATACTGTAGCTGTACCATGATGATTGAGTGTCTGTATACTGTAGCTGTACCATGATGATTGAGTGTCTGTATACTGTAGCTGTACCATGATGATTGAGTGTCTGTATACTGTAGCTGTACCATGATGATTGAGTGTCTGTATACTGTAGCTGTACCATGATGATTGAGTGTCTGTATACTGTAGCTGTACCATGATGATTGAGTGTCTGTATACTGTAGCTGTACCATGATGATTGAGTGTCTGTATACTGTAGCTGTACCATGATGATTGAGTGTCTGTATACTGTAGCTGTACCATGATGATTGAGTGTCTGTATACTGTAGCTGTACCATGATGATTGAGTGTCTGTATACTGTAGCTGTACCATGATGATTGAGTGTCTGTATACTGTAGCTGTACCATGATGATTGAGTGTCTGTATACTGTAGCTGTACCATGATGATTGAGTGTCTGTATACTGTAGCTGTACCATGATGATTGAGTGTCTGTATACTGTAGCTGTACCATGATGATTGAGTGTCTGTATACTGTAGCTGTACCATGATGATTGAGTGTCTGTATACTGTAGCTGTACCATGATGATTGAGTGTCTGTATACTGTAGCTGTACCATGATGATTGAGTGTCTGTATACTGTAGCTGTACCATGATGATTGAGTGTCTGTATACTGTAGCTGTACCATGATGATTGAGTGTCTGTATACTGTAGCTGTACCATGATGATTGAGTGTCTGTATACTGTAGCTGTACCATGATGATTGAGTGTCTGTATACTGTAGCTGTACCATGATGATTGAGTGTCTGTATACTGTAGCTGTACCATGATGATTGAGTGTCTGTATACTGTAGCTGTACCATGATGATTGAGTGTCTGTATACTGTAGCTGTACCATGATGATTGAGTGTCTGTATACTGTAGCTGTACCATGATGATTGAGTGTCTGTATACTGTAGCTGTACCATGATGATTGAGTGTCTGTATACTGTAGCTGTACCATGATGATTGAGTGTCTGTATACTGTAGCTGTACCATGATGATTGAGTGTCTGTATACTGTAGCTGTACCATGATGATTGAGTGTCTGTATACTGTAGCTGTACCATGATGATTGAGTGTCTGTATACTGTAGCTGTACCATGATGATTGAGTGTCTGTATACTGTAGCTGTACCATGATGATTGAGTGTCTGTATACTGTAGCTGTACCATGATGATTGAGTGTCTGTATACTGTAGCTGTACCATGATGATTGAGTGTCTGTATACTGTAGCTGTACCATGATGATTGAGTGTCTGTATACTGTAGCTGTACCATGATGATTGAGTGTCTGTATACTGTAGCTGTACCATGATGATTGAGTGTCTGTATACTGTAGCTGTACCATGATGATTGAGTGTCTGTATACTGTAGCTGTACCATGATGATTGAGTGTCTGTATACTGTAGCTGTACCATGATGATTGAGTGTCTGTATACTGTAGCTGTACCATGATGATTGAGTGTCTGTATACTGTAGCTGTACCATGATGATTGAGTGTCTGTATACTGTAGCTGTACCATGATGATTGAGTGTCTGTATACTGTAGCTGTACCATGATGATTGAGTGTCTGTATACTGTAGCTGTACCATGATGATTGAGTGTCTGTATACTGTAGCTGTACCATGATGATTGAGTGTCTGTATACTGTAGCTGTACCATGATGATTGAGTGTCTGTATACTGTAGCTGTACCATGATGATTGAGTGTCTGTATACTGTAGCTGTACCATGATGATTGAGTGTCTGTATACTGTAGCTGTACCATGATGATTGAGTGTCTGTATACTGTAGCTGTACCATGATGATTGAGTGTCTGTATACTGTAGCTGTACCATGATGATTGAGTGTCTGTATACTGTAGCTGTACCATGATGATTGAGTGTCTGTATACTGTAGCTGTACCATGATGATTGAGTGTCTGTATACTGTAGCTGTACCATGATGATTGAGTGTCTGTATACTGTAGCTGTACCATGATGATTGAGTGTCTGTATACTGTAGCTGTACCATGATGATTGAGTGTCTGTATACTGTAGCTGTACCATGATGATTGAGTGTCTGTATACTGTAGCTGTACCATGATGATTGAGTGTCTGTATACTGTAGCTGTACCATGATGATTGAGTGTCTGTATACTGTAGCTGTACCATGATGATTGAGTGTCTGTATACTGTAGCTGTACCATGATGATTGAGTGTCTGTATACTGTAGCTGTACCATGATGATTGAGTGTCTGTATACTGTAGCTGTACCATGATGATTGAGTGTCTGTATACTGTAGCTGTACCATGATGATTGAGTGTCTGTATACTGTAGCTGTACCATGATGATTGAGTGTCTGTATACTGTAGCTGTACCATGATGATTGAGTGTCTGTATACTGTAGCTGTACCATGATGATTGAGTGTCTGTATACTGTAGCTGTACCATGATGATTGAGTGTCTGTATACTGTAGCTGTACCATGATGATTGAGTGTCTGTATACTGTAGCTGTACCATGATGATTGAGTGTCTGTATACTGTAGCTGTACCATGATGATTGAGTGTCTGTATACTGTAGCTGTACCATGATGATTGAGTGTCTGTATACTGTAGCTGTACCATGATGATTGAGTGTCTGTATACTGTAGCTGTACCATGATGATTGAGTGTCTGTATACTGTAGCTGTACCATGATGATTGAGTGTCTGTATACTGTAGCTGTACCATGATGATTGAGTGTCTGTATACTGTAGCTGTACCATGATGATTGAGTGTCTGTATACTGTAGCTGTACCATGATGATTGAGTGTCTGTATACTGTAGCTGTACCATGATGATTGAGTGTCTGTATACTGTAGCTGTACCATGATGATTGAGTGTCTGTATACTGTAGCTGTACCATGATGATTGAGTGTCTGTATACTGTAGCTGTACCATGATGATTGAGTGTCTGTATACTGTAGCTGTACCATGATGATTGAGTGTCTGTATACTGTAGCTGTACCATGATGATTGAGTGTCTGTATACTGTAGCTGTACCATGATGATTGAGTGTCTGTATACTGTAGCTGTACCATGATGATTGAGTGTCTGTATACTGTAGCTGTACCATGATGATTGAGTGTCTGTATACTGTAGCTGTACCATGATGATTGAGTGTCTGTATACTGTAGCTGTACCATGATGATTGAGTGTCTGTATACTGTAGCTGTACCATGATGATTGAGTGTCTGTATACTGTAGCTGTACCATGATGATTGAGTGTCTGTATACTGTAGCTGTACCATGATGATTGAGTGTCTGTATACTGTAGCTGTACCATGATGATTGAGTGTCTGTATACTGTAGCTGTACCATGATGATTGAGTGTCTGTATACTGTAGCTGTACCATGATGATTGAGTGTCTGTATACTGTAGCTGTACCATGATGATTGAGTGTCTGTATACTGTAGCTGTACCATGATGATTGAGTGTCTGTATACTGTAGCTGTACCATGATGATTGAGTGTCTGTATACTGTAGCTGTACCATGATGATTGAGTGTCTGTATACTGTAGCTGTACCATGATGATTGAGTGTCTGTATACTGTAGCTGTACCATGATGATTGAGTGTCTGTATACTGTAGCTGTACCATGATGATTGAGTGTCTGTATACTGTAGCTGTACCATGATGATTGAGTGTCTGTATACTGTAGCTGTACCATGATGATTGAGTGTCTGTATACTGTAGCTGTACCATGATGATTGAGTGTCTGTATACTGTAGCTGTACCATGATGATTGAGTGTCTGTATACTGTAGCTGTACCATGATGATTGAGTGTCTGTATACTGTAGCTGTACCATGATGATTGAGTGTCTGTATACTGTAGCTGTACCATGATGATTGAGTGTCTGTATACTGTAGCTGTACCATGATGATTGAGTGTCTGTATACTGTAGCTGTACCATGATGATTGAGTGTCTGTATACTGTAGCTGTACCATGATGATTGAGTGTCTGTATACTGTAGCTGTACCATGATGATTGAGTGTCTGTATACTGTAGCTGTACCATGATGATTGAGTGTCTGTATACTGTAGCTGTACCATGATGATTGAGTGTCTGTATACTGTAGCTGTACCATGATGATTGAGTGTCTGTATACTGTAGCTGTACCATGATGATTGAGTGTCTGTATACTGTAGCTGTACCATGATGATTGAGTGTCTGTATACTGTAGCTGTACCATGATGATTGAGTGTCTGTATACTGTAGCTGTACCATGATGATTGAGTGTCTGTATACTGTAGCTGTACCATGATGATTGAGTGTCTGTATACTGTAGCTGTACCATGATGATTGAGTGTCTGTATACTGTAGCTGTACCATGATGATTGAGTGTCTGTATACTGTAGCTGTACCATGATGATTGAGTGTCTGTATACTGTAGCTGTACCATGATGATTGAGTGTCTGTATACTGTAGCTGTACCATGATGATTGAGTGTCTGTATACTGTAGCTGTACCATGATGATTGAGTGTCTGTATACTGTAGCTGTACCATGATGATTGAGTGTCTGTATACTGTAGCTGTACCATGATGATTGAGTGTCTGTATACTGTAGCTGTACCATGATGATTGAGTGTCTGTATACTGTAGCTGTACCATGATGATTGAGTGTCTGTATACTGTAGCTGTACCATGATGATTGAGTGTCTGTATACTGTAGCTGTACCATGATGATTGAGTGTCTGTATACTGTAGCTGTACCATGATGATTGAGTGTCTGTATACTGTAGCTGTACCATGATGATTGAGTGTCTGTATACTGTAGCTGTACCATGATGATTGAGTGTCTGTATACTGTAGCTGTACCATGATGATTGAGTGTCTGTATACTGTAGCTGTACCATGATGATTGAGTGTCTGTATACTGTAGCTGTACCATGATGATTGAGTGTCTGTATACTGTAGCTGTACCATGATGATTGAGTGTCTGTATACTGTAGCTGTACCATGATGATTGAGTGTCTGTATACTGTAGCTGTACCATGATGATTGAGTGTCTGTATACTGTAGCTGTACCATGATGATTGAGTGTCTGTATACTGTAGCTGTACCATGATGATTGAGTGTCTGTATACTGTAGCTGTACCATGATGATTGAGTGTCTGTATACTGTAGCTGTACCATGATGATTGAGTGTCTGTATACTGTAGCTGTACCATGATGATTGAGTGTCTGTATACTGTAGCTGTACCATGATGATTGAGTGTCTGTATACTGTAGCTGTACCATGATGATTGAGTGTCTGTATACTGTAGCTGTACCATGATGATTGAGTGTCTGTATACTGTAGCTGTACCATGATGATTGAGTGTCTGTATACTGTAGCTGTACCATGATGATTGAGTGTCTGTATACTGTAGCTGTACCATGATGATTGAGTGTCTGTATACTGTAGCTGTACCATGATGATTGAGTGTCTGTATACTGTAGCTGTACCATGATGATTGAGTGTCTGTATACTGTAGCTGTACCATGATGATTGAGTGTCTGTATACTGTAGCTGTACCATGATGATTGAGTGTCTGTATACTGTAGCTGTACCATGATGATTGAGTGTCTGTATACTGTAGCTGTACCATGATGATTGAGTGTCTGTATACTGTAGCTGTACCATGATGATTGAGTGTCTGTATACTGTAGCTGTACCATGATGATTGAGTGTCTGTATACTGTAGCTGTACCATGATGATTGAGTGTCTGTATACTGTAGCTGTACCATGATGATTGAGTGTCTGTATACTGTAGCTGTACCATGATGATTGAGTGTCTGTATACTGTAGCTGTACCATGATGATTGAGTGTCTGTATACTGTAGCTGTACCATGATGATTGAGTGTCTGTATACTGTAGCTGTACCATGATGATTGAGTGTCTGTATACTGTAGCTGTACCATGATGATTGAGTGTCTGTATACTGTAGCTGTACCATGATGATTGAGTGTCTGTATACTGTAGCTGTACCATGATGATTGAGTGTCTGTATACTGTAGCTGTACCATGATGATTGAGTGTCTGTATACTGTAGCTGTACCATGATGATTGAGTGTCTGTATACTGTAGCTGTACCATGATGATTGAGTGTCTGTAT
>NW_027256563.1:0-6471 GCF_045679555.1 Salvelinus alpinus
CTTCTTTGTGATAGGGGGCAGCATTTTCACTTTTGGATGAATTGCGTGCCCATAGTGAACTGCCTCCTACTCTGTCCCAGATGCTAATATAGGCATAGTATTATTACTATTGGATATAAAACACTCAGAAGTTTCTATAACTGTTTGAGTGATGTCTGTGAGTATAACATAACTCATATGGCAGGCAAAAACCTGAGAAAAAATCCAAACAGGAAGTGAGAGTTCTGAGGCTGGTCGATGTTCAACTCATCGCCTATTCAATTCCCTGTAAGATATGGATCTGTTTGCACTTCCTACGCCTTCCACTAGATGTCAACAGTCTGTAGAACGTGGAATGAAGCCTCTAATGTGATGTTGAGCCGGATGGGAGGTGTTTCAGTCATTGGTCTGGCAGAATGCCAGTTCCTGGTCACGTGCGTTCCAAACGATATCGTCTTGCTTTCCATAACTTCTAGAGACACAAAGGAATTCTCCGGTTGGAACGTTATTGGATAGTTATGATAACAACATCCTGAAGATTGATTCTCTACTTAGTTTGACCAGTTTATTCGACCTGTTATATAACTTTTTGAAGTTTTCGTCAGAGTCCGCCTGCATCTGCGCGAACGTTTGGAATGTGCACTAAACATGCTAGCAAAAGTAGCTACTTAGACATAAGTAATGGACATTATCGAACAAAACAACAATTTATTGTGGAACTAGGATTCCTGGGAGTGCATTCTGATGAAGATCATCAAACATAAGGGAATATTTATGATGTAATTTCGTATTTCTGTTGACTCCAACATGGCGGAGAAATGTTGCTATATCTGAGCGCCGCATCAGATTATTACATGGTGTGCTTTTTCCCTAAAGTTTTTTTGAAATCTGACACAGCGGTTGCATTAAGGAGAGGTATATCTATAATTCCATGTGTATAACTTGTATTTTCATCTACATTTATGATGAGTATTTCTGTTGAAACGATGTGGCTATGCACTATCACTGGATGTTTTTGGAACTAGTGAATGTAACACGCCAATGTAAACTCAGATTTTTTAATATAAATATGAACTTTATCAAACAAAACATGCATGTATTGTGTAACATGAAGTCCTATGAGTGTCGTCTGATGAAGATCATCAAAGGTTAGTGATTCATTTTAGCTATATTTCTGCTTTTTGTGACTGCTATCTTTCGCTGGAAAAATGGCTGTGCTTATTGTGGTTTGGTGTGACCTAACATAATCGTTTGTAGTGCTTTCGCTGAAAAGCATATTTGAAATCGGACACTTTGGTGGGATTAACAACAAGATTACCTTTAAAATGGTATAAGATACATGTATGTCTGAGGAATGTTAATTATGAGATTTCTGTTTTTGGAATTTGGCGCCCTGCACTTTCACTGGCTGTTGTCATATCAGCCATATGTTAACCATGCATTTTGTCTATATTTCTTGTAATTGATATACATGTAAGTCAACATCTACAGTACCAGTCAAAAGTTTGGACACACCTACTTATTCAAGGGTTTTTATTTATTTTTACTATTTTCTACATTGTAGAATAATAGCGAAGACATCAAAACTATGAAATCATACGGAATCATAAAGTAACCAAAAAAATGTTAAACAATTCAAAATATATTTTATGTTTGAGATTCTTCAAAGTTGCCACCCTTTGCCTTGATGACAGCTTTGCACACATTTGCTATTATATTAACCAGCTTCATGAGGAATTATTTTCCAACAGTCTTGAAGGCGTTCCCACATATGCTGAGCACTTGTTGGCTGCTATTCCTGCGGTCCAACTCATCCCAAACCATCTCAATTGGGTTGAGGTCGGGTGATTGTGGAGGCCAGGTCATCTAATGCAGCACCATCACTCTCCTTCTTGGTCAAATAACCCTGGAGGTGTGTTTTGGGTCATTGTATTGTTGAAAAACAAATGATAGTCCCACAAAGCGCAAACCAGATTTGATGGTGTATCGCTGCGGCATGCTGGGGTAGACATGCTGGTTAAGTATGCCTTGAATTCTAAATAAGTCACTGACAGTGTTACCAGCAAAGCACCCCCACACCATTACACCTCCTCCTCCATGCTTGGGAAACACACACGCAGAGATCATCCGTTCAACTACTCTGCGTCTCTCAAAGACATGGTGGTTGGAACCACAAAATCTCAAATTTTGACTCATCAAACCAAAGAACAGATTTCCACTGGTCTAATGTTCATTGCTTGAGTTTCTTGGCTTATTATTGGTGTCCTTTAGTAGTGGTTTCTTTGCAGCAATTCGACCATGTATTAAAGTAATAATGGACGGTCATTTCTGTTTGCTTACTTGAGCTGTTTCCTGAAATAATATGGACTTTTTTTTTTTTACCAAATAGGGTTATCATCTGTAAACCCCCCTACCTTGTCACAACACAACTGATTTGCTCAAATGCATTAAGAAGGAAAGCAATTCCACAAATGAACTTTTAACAAGGCACACCTGTTAATTGAAATGCATTCCAGGTGACTACCTCATGAAGCTGGTTGAGAGAATGCCAACACTGTGCAAAGTTGTCCTCAATGCAAAGGGTGGCTACTTTGAAGAATCTCAAATCTCAAATATATTTTGAATTGTTTAACACTTTTGTTGGTCATTACATGATTCCATATGTGTTATTTCATAGTTTTGATGTCTTGAATGAGTAGGTGTGTCCACACTTTTGACTGGTATTAAGTATTTTTTTACGTATTTTTACGTAAATTGTTATGGCTGTCCTGTTTAAAAAAAAACAATAATGTTGTGGGTCCATCAAACCCGCAAACATTGGGTGAATAACAAAAACATGAACACCACACAAGGGTAATTAACAGGCTGTGTTATGTTAACATACCAAATGTTACACAGTATCATACTAATTTGAGAGTGACCCAAATTAATATTTACTATGTTACGTCTAGTCTGAGACCAGGCTGTGTGCTCAGTTTGGCCTGGTCAGTGAGGACGGACACGTGTCCTACATCGTACAGTGGCCCAGATCGTTCATATTTAGCGGCCCGTTAACCTCCACCATGTCCAGCCAACCACATGGCCTCCAAAGCCTCCACACACACAGCGACACAATTATTTCCACCAACCTTTGCTCCACTGGCTCTCTGCATTTCAGTCCAACCAAGCCCATGGCAGACAGGAAGCAGCTGTCCCACAGACAGAATGTTGGTTAGCTTCAGATAGACTGGCCTTCGCATGATGGAGCTCCATCGGCCTTCAGTGTGGTGCTACCCAGACTGTTGGTTAGAATTGTCTCAGCTCCAGCCACCACTAGCCTTCAGTACATTGAGCTATAGCTCAGATCACTACACCGACTGTTGGTTAGTCTCATGCACTGGCCTTCAGTACAGACTCTCAACAGCTCCACTGACCTTCAGTACTACAGACTGTTGGTTATCCCAGTGGTGGAAAAATCGGATTTACAATATAAAAGAATATAAAGATTCGTATTTCACTTTACCAGTCTAACGTTAGCGTCCTCTCCTTTAGCTGTTGTCTATTACATTTTTCTGCAAGAATATCGTCCAAAATCTGTATACTTGGACTTTGATTTAGCTTTTCCAGTATTAGTAGCCATATTGTAAGTTCAACATTTACAAAACCCTCCGTTTTCATAACTTTCAAAACTCAGATATGCGTAACTCGCTTTGCCAAAAAAGTGTTTTGTTGTTTTGTGCTCTCCTCAAACAATAGCATGGCATTTTTTCACTGTAATTGCTACTGTAAATTGGACAATGCAGTTAGATGAACAATAATGTATGCTTTCTGCCCATATAAGACACTTATGTGTACCAAATTCATTTGGTAGCCAACGCTTGGCATTGCGCATGGTGATCTTAGGCTTGTGTGCAGCTGCTCGGCCATGGAAACCCATTTCATAAAGTTCCCGATTAACAATTATTGTGCTGACATTGCTTCCAGAGGCAGTTTGAAACTAGTGAGTGTTGCAACCGAGGACAGACACTTTTTACACGCTATGTAAAAATTGTTCGACTTCAGGCTTAACAACTCCAAGACCATAAAGCTGTCAGCCTAAACATGGTTGGTTTAGTTAACACGAACACAAGTGAATGTAGGTTAAACTAAATGAGAGAAGAGATCTAGCAATACTACCTTCTATGCAGGTAGAAATGCTAGCAGGTGTGGTTAGCTTGCTTTCTAACAAGCTATTCAAGGTTAAGCCTTGCAGCATGGGTTAACTTCTTGCAACTATAGGGGGTGCTGTTCCGCATTAGCATTTTTTGGTCTCCAAATTAAACTGCCTCGTGCTCAATTCTTGATCGTACAATATGCATATTATTGTTATTATTGGATAGAAAACACTTTCTAGTTTCTATAGCCGTTGGAATTTTGTCTCTGAGTGGTACAGAACTACTTCTACAGCACTTTTCCTGACAGGGAGTCAGATTTCAGAAATTTTGACCCCTGATCTGGGGTCGGTTTTAAGGTGCCTGTAGATGCTATGGAGAAACCGACACTGCCTACGTCTTCCTCTGGGTGTCAGTACGTCATCACGCTTTGAATGGATTCGATTGCGCAATCAGAGCCACTATAAAACACGAAAACGTGGAAGTACCATTCTCTTCCTGCATGCGTCTTGCGCAAGATGGACATCAGACCTGCCTCCTTCCAAATGGTTGTTTAGCCAGTGATATTTCTCCGGTCATGTTTTTAGTCGTTATAGTTGTTAAAAACATCATAATGTAGTTAATTTGAACCGTTTTATAGCAATTTATATCCGTTTAGTGCGATTTTGAGGAATTTCTTTGTCGTGCACTCTGAAACTTTGGGCACGTTTCGGGGTCCCGTTCGATCGTTAGTGGACATTTCGAAGGACAGAGGACATCTATCGACCAAAAGAAGATTAGACCCAAGAAAGGATACATTGCCCAAGAATCTGATGGAAAATCACCTCATAGTAAGAAATATTTAATATGATAAATCGTTGTTCTGTCGAAATATTTTAAACGCATATTACGCCATTTTGTTTGTTATAGCTTCTCTTGGCGAACGCTGTATAAGAAAGTAAGGATAATTTTAGAAATGTAAATCAGCGATTGCATTAAGAACTAATTTGTCTTTCGATTCCTGTCAACCCTGTATTTTTTAGTCAAGTATATGATTAGCTTTCGATTAAACTAGATCACTCTGAAAGATGACGTCCGACATTTTGAGGCTTGATTTCCTACTATTTTCATTGTGTAACCACGGTTTTGTATGGCTAAATATGCACATTTTCGAACAAACTGTATATGTATGTTGTAAAATGATGTTACAGGAGTGTCATCGGAAGAATTCTGAGAAGGTTAGTGAAAAAATTTATATATTTTGGCGATGATTACGTTATAGCTCTCTTTGGCTTGAATCGATGCTCTGGTAACGTTTGCACATGTGGTATGCTAACTTATCGATTTATTGTGTTTTCGCTGTAAAACGCTTAGAAAATCTGAAATATTGTCTGGAATCACAAGATCTGGGTCTTTCCATTGCTATGCTTTGTCTATTCTTATGAAATGTTTTATGATGAGTAAATTGGTCATACACGTTGCTCTCTATAGTAATTCTAGTCGAGTTGTGATGGTCGGTGCAATTGTAAACTGTGATTTCTACCTGAAATATGCACTTTTTTCTAACAAAACCTATCCTATACCATAAATATGTTATCAGACTGTCATCTGATGAGGTTTTTTATTGGTTATTGGCTATCAATATCTTAGTTTAGCCGAATTGGTGATAGCTACTGGTGGAGAGAAAAAATGGTGGACAAAGAAATTGTGTATTTTGCTAACGTGTTTAGCTAATAGATTTACATATTGTGTCTTCCCTGTAAAACATTTTAAAAATCTGAAATGGTGGCTTTATTCACAAGATCTGTATCTTTCATCTGGTGTCTTGGACTTGTGATTTAATGATATTTAGATGCTACTATCTACTTGTGAAGCTATGCTAGCTATGCTAATCAGTGTGTGGGGGGGGTGGGGGGTGATCCCGGACCCGGGGTAGAGGCTCGTGAAAGGTTAAACTAGATCACTCTGAAAGATGACGTCCGACATTTTGAGGCTTGATTTGCTACTATTTTCATTGTATAACCACGGTTTTGTATGGCTAAATATGCACATTTTCGAACAAACTCTATATGTATGTTGTAAAATGATGTTACAGGAGTGTCATCGGAAGAATTCTGAGAAGGTTAGTGAAAAAATGTATATATTTTGGCGATGATTACGTTATAGCTCTCTTTGGCTTGAACCGATGCTCTGGTAACGTTTGCACATGTGGTATGCTAACTTATCGATTTATTGTGTTTTCGCTGTAAAACGCTTAGAAAATCTGAAATATTGTCTGAAATCACAAGATCTGGGTCTTTCCATTGCTATGCTTTGTCTATTTTTATGAAATGTTTTATGATGAGTAAATTGGTCATACACGTTGCTCTCTGTAGTAATTCTA
>NW_027256564.1:0-6466 GCF_045679555.1 Salvelinus alpinus
CAATGGATCTGATCCCAGCCGGCGACCCTGTGCGACGCCGTAAAAGGGGCAAACGAGGCGGTCTCCTGGTCAGGCTTCGGAGACGGGCACATCGCGCTCCACTCCCTAGCATACTACTCGCCAATGTCCAGTCTCTTGACAATAAGGTTGATGAAATCCGAGCACGGGTAGCATTCCAGAGAGACATCAGGGATTGCAACGTGCTCTGCTTCACGGAAACATGGCTAACTCAAGAGACGCTAACGGAGTCGGTGCAGCCAGCTGGTTTCTTCATGCATCGCGCCGACAGAAACAAACATCTTTCTGGTAAGAAGAGGGGCGGGGGGGTATGCCTTATGATTAACGAGACGTGGTGTGATCATCATAACAACACACAGGAACTCAAGTCATTCTGTTCACCTGATCTAGAACTCCTCACAATCAAATGTCGACCGCATTATCTACCAAGGGAATTCTCTTCGATCATAATCACAGCCGTATATATTCCCCCCCAAGCAGACACATCGATGGCCCTGAACGAACTTTATCTGACTCTTTGTAAACTGGAAACCACACACCCTGAGGCTGCATTCATCGTAGCTGGGGATTTTAACAAGGCTAATCTAAAAACAAAACTCCCTAAATTCTATCAGCATATCGATTGTGCTACCAGGGCTGGAAAAACCCTAGATCATTGTTATACTAATTTCCGCGACGCATATAAGGCCCTCCCCCGCCCCCCTTTCGGAAAAGCTGACCACGACTCCATTTTGTTGATTCCAGCCTACAAACAGAAACTAAAACAACAACCTCCCGCGCTCAGGTCTGTTCAACGCTGGTCCGACCAATCTGAATCCACGCTTCAAGACTGCTTCGATCACGCGGATTGGAATATGTTCCGCATTGCGTCCAACAACAATATTGACGAATATGCTGATTCGGTGAGCGAGTTCATTAGGAAGTGCATTGACGATGTCGTACCCACAGCAACGATTAAAACATTCCCAAACCAGAAACCGTGGATTGACGGCAGCATTCGCGTGAAACTGAAAGCGCGAACCACTGCTTTTAACCAGGGCAAGGTGACCGGAAGCATGACCGAATACAAACAGTGTAGCTATTCTCTCCGCAAGGCAATCAAACAGGCTAAGTCCCAGTACAGAGACAAAATCGAGTCGCAATTCAACAGCTCAGACACAAGAGGTATGTGGCAGGGTCTACAGTCAATCACGGATTACAAAAAGAAAACCAGCCCCGTCGCGGACCAGGATGTCTTGCTCCCAGACAGGCTAAACAACTTTTTTGCCCGCTTTGAGGACAATACAGTGCCACTGACACGGCCCCCTACCAAAACCTGCGGGCTCTCCTTCACTGCAGCCGAGGTGAGTAAAACATTTAAACGTGTTAACCCTCGCAAGGCTGCAGGCCCAGACGGCATTCCCAGCCGCGTCCTCAGAGCATGCGCAGACCAGCTGGCTGGTGTGTTTACGGACATATTCAATCAATCCTTATCCCAGTCTGCTGTTCCCACATGCTTCAAGAGGGCCACCATTGTTCCTGTTCCCAAGAAAGCTAAGGTAACTGAGCTAAACGACTACCGCCCCGTAGCACTCACTTCCGTCATCATGAAGTGCTTTGAGAGACTAGTCAAGGACCATATCACCTCCACCCTACCGGACACCCTAGACCCACTCCAATTTGCTTACCGACCCAATAGGTCCACAGACGACGCAATCGCAATCACACTGCACACTGCCCTAACCCATCTGGACAAGAGGAATACCCATGTGAGAATGCTGTTCATCGATTACAGCTCAGCATTTAACACCATAGTACCCTCCAAACTCGTCATCAAGCTCGAGACCCTGGGTCTCGACCCCGCCCTGTGCAACTGGGTCCTGGACTTCCTGACGGGCCGCCCCCAGGTGGTGAGGGTAGGTAACAACATCTCCACCCCGCTGATCCTCAACACTGGGGCCCCACAAGGGTGCGTTCTGAGCCCTCTCCTGTACTCCCTGTTCACCCACGACTGCGTGGCCATGCACGCCTCCAACTCAATCATCAAGTTTGCGGATGACACTACAGTGGTAGGCTTGATTACCAACAACGACGAGACGGCCTACAGGGAGGAGGTGAGGGCCCTCGGAGTGTGGTGTCAGGAAAATAACCTCACACTCAACGTCAACAAAACAAAGGAGATGATTGTGGACTTCAGGAAACAGCAGAGGGAGCACCCCCCTATCCACATCGACGGGTCAGTAGTGGAGAAGGTGGAAAGTTTTAAGTTCCTCGGTGTACACATCACGGACAAACTGAATTGGTCCACCCACACAGACAGCGTTGTGAAGAAGGCGCAGCAGCGCCTCTTCAACCTCAGGAGGCTGAAGAAATTCGGCTTGTCACCAAAAGCACTCACAAACTTCTACAGATGCACAATCGAGAGCATCCTGTCGGGCTGTATCACCGCCTGGTACGGCAACTGCTCCGCCCACAACCGTAAGGCTCTCCAGAGGGTAGTGAGGTCTGCAGAACGCATCACCGGGGGCAAACTACCTGCCCTCCAGGACACCTACACCACCCGATGTCACAGGAAGGCCATAAAGATCATCAAGGACAACAACCACCCAAGCCACTGCCTGTTCACCCCGCTATCATCCAGAAGGCGAGGTCAGTACAGGTGCATCAAAGCAGGGACCGAGAGACTGAAAAACAGCTTCTATCTCAAGGCCATCAGACTGTTAAACAGCCACCACTAACATTTAGCGGCCGCTGCCAACATACTGACTCAACTCCAGCCACTTTAAAAATGGGAATTGATGGAAATTATGTAAAAATGTACCACTAGCCACTTTAAACAATGCCACTTAATATAATGTTTACATACCCTACATTACCCATCTCATATGTATATACTGTACTCTATATCATCTACTGCATCTTGCCATCTTTATGTAATACATGTACCACTAGCCACTTTAAACTATGCCACTTTATGTTTACATACCCTACAGTACTCATCTCATATGTATATACCGTACTCTATACCATCTACTGCATCTTGCCTATGCCGTTCTGTACCACCACTCATTCATATATCTTTATGTACATATTCTTTATCCCTTTACACTTGTGTGTGTATAAGGTAGTAGTTGTGGAATTGTTAGGTTAGATTACTTGTTGGTTATTACTGCATTGTCGGAACTAGAAGCACAAGCATTTCGCTACACTCGCATTAACATCTGCTAACCATGTGTATGTGACTGTAGTTTAATAAACAAAATAGATTTTTTCAAACTCAAGGTGTCATATCAAAGACACCGCCAGCGGGTTTGGAAATAACCGGATCGATCCAGTTTTCAGGGGACATATAAAGAGCCTCCCGCTTTTGGACGTTAACACAAAAACAACTAATGGAACTGTGAGGGGACACACGCACACACGAACACACTCTTAACACACACATAATTTTTCTTGTTGTATTGTTTGTAAAGTTTTTTTTTTGTTGCATTTGTTGTGTATTCTTGTATTTGTAACTTGTGTGACTTACCTTGTCTATCAATGTATTAGGGTTTTGTTACTTGTCATGTTTTTTTTTGTGAACATCAGGGCGAGTAACTTCTGCAAAAGCTAATGGGGATCCTAATAAACAAATAAACAATGTGACACTCCCATCTTAAATCCTCCTCCACATTTACTGGATTGGTTGAACAGTGCCGAAGACAACCCCCCCCAACAGTAATTTTTTTCTTGTCAGTTGGCGTTTATTCTTATGCCTGCTACGTTACTTTATATCATAGCTGACAGTGACACCCCATTCTTTCTGCAGATATCTTTGAATCTTAATTCAGAGTAAATATTTAACAGAGTTTTGGGAAAAAGTGGTCACATAACAAACCGAGGGAGATTTTACCGTCATTCTGATACCAAAATTTACATCTGCACTGTTCTTCGAGTAAATTGTACAATTTTCAGATACTCTACTCTCTGTTATTATCTATGCATAAGTCACTTTAATAACTATACCCACATGTACATATTACATCAATTACCTTGAAACCGGTGCCCCCGTACATTGACTCTGTACCGGTACCCCCTGTATATAGCCTCGCTATTGTTATTTTACTGCTGCTGTTTAATTATTTGTTACTTGATTTATTTTTTTAGGAATTTTTCTTAAAACTCCATGGTTGGTTAAGGGCTTCTACACCTGTTGTATTCGGCGCATGTGACAAATAAAATTTGATTCGATTTTTTTTCTTTGACAATTGTTAAAAGTAGTCCTTGTGCATGGAGTTGTATGGTTTGTTTAACTTTGCAATCAAAGTTTTTTTGTTTGGCATACTTTTAAAATGAAAAATCGGGAGTCTCAGCGTCATTCTGTTACTGTGGAATTGCCCTCATGCTAATGTTTACTACTCACAACCCACATCAGACAAAATCACAATTATTCTTGTCCTGAAATCGTAAAGAGGAGGATTAACAATAAAGGGTGATTGTGGTGATGCTGTGTTAGGTTGTTGAAAGCTACCACAAACACACAAACACACACACACACACAAACACACACACACACACAAACACACACAATGTCTATGAAACATATATAACAGTTGATTGAGTTTTCATTATTTTCCATGAATTATTTGTCCTCAAACAGCTGCTATGATATCAGACATAGAGTAGTCATTATTTCAGCTTTGTGTCAATATTATGACTGTACTCTATACAAAGCACCCCTCCAAATATCTGGAGGCAAAATGTATGTAGTAATCTGTTGCCAATCCTCCTATTTCACCCTATGGGCTGTTTCTCATCTTCAATAAAACATGCATCGCACATTTCCACCTGTTTTTGAAAACAAAGCCTGTATAAAGCTGGTGGCAACCGACTGTTTCAGTAAATATCCAGGTTTGTCTTATAAAAAGAGTAACCATATTGCACTGAAGTTTGTGGAAGAGCTGTAGATTTAGACGGCTCCGTGACTGCTGCTTCCAGCTCAATAGCATGCATGGCAAGATGGCGACCATGTTAATATAAAGTGAATAGTATCAGTTGTTGTTTATGTTATTTGACTCCAGTTAGAAAGGAAAGCCTCCATAGCAGAGTATGTGTATGTGAGAGTATGTGCCTTTCTTTTGACTTGGATGGCTAATATTTGACTTTTGAGGATAGGCCCGGGCCCCTTGTTTAGACTTGTGGGGGTCTGTCACTACGACCACTGATCCCAGCTGGATAGTTGAGTCATTTTCAGAACCTTAAGTAACGACACATACTCACCGTGGATTTATGTAATCTCCTGCCCAGAGACGCAGCTTCCCGCTGCTTTCAGGTTGGGGTGTGTGTGTGTGTGTGTGTGTGTGTGTGTGTGTGTGTGTGTGTGTGTGTGTGTGTGTGTGTGTGTGTGTGTGTGTGTGTGTGTGTGTGTGTGTGTGCGAGCACTTTTATTTGGCCCTCTTAAGTTTTCTGAGAAATAAAAATAAATACATTTATATATTTTACATTTTTTAAATTTTCATTGTCTTTCAATACACACATACAGTACTGTATTTTAATTGTTAACAAAAGTGGTTAATTAGCTAATCACCATTTACTAGGTTGAGAGTTTAGGACTACAGTATAAAGTTCTGTCTGCAAAAAGATGATTCTGAGATAATTGTCTTTTAAAGTTCCGAACCCTCTTTGGTTTGAATGGTGTCAGCGATTTTTATTGTGTATTCTTTTGAACTTAACAACATGAATTGGGGTGTTTAGAGTATATATAGGTAGAGAACATTGAGCTGAACAAGGCAATGTCTAACTTAATTTTGACAAAAATGCAGATAAATGAAGGAATATCTGATGTCTCGCAAGTGGATATAATAATGGTTTTCAAATAAACAGTCTTTGAAGGTATCAGCTGGGAAATAGCATATGAATGTGTTTTGTAGCGATGTCCAGATTTCCTTATCCTTACTCTTCCTATGTCCGACAAAAGCGGCACTAGAGGGTGGTAATTGGGAAGACGAGGATAGACAGGGGGTATGAAGAGCACCATTTGTGACCGATAACGGCAGCAGCGGAGAACATAATGGTATTATCATACATCATCGATTGTCAGCTGATAATGTAATATGGATTGGATAGAGACCATGGTAACCAAACAGAGATGTCGGTGTTCTCTACATTCAGTGCACTGTCACAAAACAGTACAAAAATTAGTGTTTCTTATGGGACTTATGGGCCCTTCCCAACCATGCAGAGAGAAAAATAGAAAAATAATAGAAACATTTAATAGAAAGGTTGTTAAAAGCATACTGTATCTGTTTTGGTCCAAAGAGCTGCTTGCTGCCATAGCTTCTTGGATGATTGACACACATTTCCCCCTGGTTGGTTGTTGTTGGCTGCTGTACTCCATTGGAGCATTTTAGTGTCTCTCTTTTAAGTGTAACCCCAATGAAAAGAGTAGGTAAACACATGAGAGAGAGTGTCAACATTTACTGGGTGGTTA
>NW_027256565.1:0-6461 GCF_045679555.1 Salvelinus alpinus
ATGTGTACACCGAGGAACTTAAAACTTTCCACCTTCTCCACTACTGACCCGTCGATGTGGATAGGGGGGTGCTCCCTCTGCTGTTTCCTGAAAGTCCACAATCATCTCCTTTGTTTTGTTGACGTTGAGTGTGAGGTTATTTTCCTGACACCACACTCCGTAGGGCCCTGCACCTCCTCCCTGTAGGCTGTCTCGTCGTTGTTGGTGATCAAGCCGACCACTGGAAGTGCTGATCCGCAAACCTGATGATTGAGTTGGAGGCGTGCATGGCCACGCAGTCGTGGGTGAACAGGGAGTACAGGAGAGGGCTCAGAACGCACCCTTGTGGGGCCCCAGTGTTGAGGATCAGCGGGGTGGAGATGTTGTTACCTACCCTCACCACCTGGGGGCGGCCCGTCAGGAGGTCCAGGACCCAGTTGCACAGGGCGGGGTCGAGACCCAGGGTCTCGAGCTTGATGACGAGTTTGGAGGGTACTATGGTGTTAAATGCTGAGCTGTAATCGATGAACAGCATTCTCACATGGGTATTCCTCTTGTCCAGATGGGGTTAGGGCAGTGTGCAGTGTGGTTGCGATTGCGTCGTCTGTGGACCTATTGGGTCGGTAAGCAAATTGGAGTGGGTCTAGGGTGTCCGGTAGGGTGGAGGTGATATGGTCCTTGCCGAGTGCTCTCAAAGCACTTCATGATGACGGAAGTGAGTGCTACGGGGCGGTAGCTCGCCCAGGTCAGTTACCTTAGCTTTCTTGGGAACAGGAACAATGGTGGCCCTCTTGAAGCATGTGGGAACAGCAGACTGGGATAAGGATTGATTGAATATGTCCGTAAACACACCAGCCAGCTGGTCTGCGCATGCTCTGAGGACGCGGCTGGGAATGCCGTCTGGGCCTGCAGCCTTGCGAGGGTTAACACGTTTAAATGTTTTACTCACCTCGGCTGCAGTGAAGGAGAGCCCGCAGGTTTTGGTAGGGGGCCGTGTCAGTGGCACTGTATTGTCCTCAAAGCGGGCAAAAAAGTTGTTTAGCCTGTCTGGGAGCAAGACATCCTGGTCCTCGACGGGGCTGGTTTTCTTTTTGTAATCCGTGATTGACTGTAGACCCTGCCACATACCTCTTGTGTCTGAGCTGTTGAATTTCGACTCGATTTTGTCTCTGTACTGAGACTTAGCCTGTTTGATTGCCTTGCGGAGAGAATAGCTACACTGTTTGTATTCGGTCATGCTTCCGGTCACCTTGCCCTGGTTAAAAGCAGTGGTTCGCGCTTTCAGTTTCACGCGAATGCTGCCGTCAATCCACGGTTTCTGGTTTGGGAGTGTTTTTATCGTTGCTGTGGGTATCAAATATCGCTCAATGCACTTCCTAATGAACTCGCTCACCGAATCAGCATATTCGTCAATATTGTTGTTGGACGCGATGCGGAACATATTCGTCGATCCCGCGTGATCGAAGCAGTCTTGAAAAAGCGCGCTATTCAGATTGGTCGGACCAGCGTTGAACAGACCTGAGCGCGGGAGCTTGTTGTTTGAGTTTTTGTTTGTAGGCTGGAATCCAACAAAATGGATGGGGACATGCAGGGCCTGGGTTTACCTCCACATCACCCGAGGAACAGAGGAGTAGTAGGATGAGGGTGCGGCTAAAGGCTATCAAAACTGGTCGCCTAGAGCGTTGGGGACAAAGAATAAAAGGAGCAGATTTATGGGCGTGGTAGAATAGATTCTGGGCATAATGTGCAGACAGGGGTATGGAGGGGCGCGGGTACAGCGGAGGCAAGCCCAGGCACTGGGTGATGATAAGAGAGGTTGTATCTCTGGACATGCTGGTCTCAATGGGTGAGGTCACCGCATGTGTGGGGGGTGGGACAAAGGGGGTATCAGAGGTACGGAGAGTGGAACTACAGGGTCCATTGCAAACCAAAACAATGACAATGAAAACTAGCCTGAACAACAGTATGCAAGGCATATTGATATTTGAGAGAGACATACAATAAGGCATAAAGTGATTGCAGGTCTTGATTGGGAGAGCTAGCTAAAACAACAGGTAAGATAACAGCAGCAATAACAGGGTGCTAGTCTGACACAGCAACAACAGGTAAAAAAATGGCGATGACTAGGCAGAGAGGGTCGGATTAACTACACACAGATCCTGAGTTAAAGCACAGAGCCGACAGATAAGACACAAATAAACAGAATGGAGTACCGTGAATTAATGGACAGTCAAGCATGCATCAGCTATGTAGCCAAGTGATCATAGTGTCCAGGGGGCAGCCGTAGATGGAGCAGAGGAGGCCTCCACTAAGCTAGCACGCGGCGTGTAAAGTTAGTAGCCCGGGGGGTGGTCTGCTCAGACGGAGGGGGTCTGCTCAGACGTGGTTGTGTCGACAGAGAATCCAAGCCAGATGGCGATGGCGAAAGAGAGGTTGTGAATTGTAGAATAGTGTTTGCTAACTGGTGCTAGCTTCGTGGCAGTGGCAGTGGCACTAGCTCTTCAGCTAGCCGGCAGATGGGCCTAGCTCGAGGCTAGCTCAAGGCTAACTGGTGCTTGCTTCGGGACAGAGGTGTTAGCCAGTAGTAGCCACTCGGTTGCAGCTAGCTAGCTGTGATGATACGGTGTAATTGTCCAGAGCTTGCGTCAGGAATCCGGTGATGTGGTAGAGAAAAAGCAGTCCTATATGCTCTGGGTTGATATCGCGCTTGCAGCTAGCCGGCAGATGGGCCTAGCTCGAGGCTAGCTCAAGGCTAACTGGTGCTTGCTTCGGGACAGAGGTGTTAGCCAGTAGTAGCCACTCGGTTGCAGCTAGCTAGCTGTGATGATACGGTGTAATTGTCCAGAGCTTGCGTCAGGAATCCGGTGATGTGGTAGAGAGAAAGCAGTCCTATATGCTCTGGGTTGATATCGCGCTTGCAGACTGGCAGGTATCGGCCCGGTGTTGAAGCTGGCTGTGTCCGAGTTAAGGGCGAAGACCGCAGCAGTGGCTAACTGACTACTAGCTAGTAGCTAGTTATCTGGCTAGCTTCTGATTGGGGTTACGGTTCAAAAGTATATAAAAAATAGCAGGTCCGTACCACATTGGGTGAGGCGGAATGTAGGAATGTATATTCAGTTCCTAGATGGAAAGTGAAATTAAAATAAATACGAAATGTATACGAAAAATACGAATACTATTTACACGGGACAAGACAGGACAAAGACACATCCGACTGCTACGCCATTCTTGGATTGAAGGACCTGCCGAATAAACCTGCCGAATAAAACCGAGGTAAAGAGAGTTTCAGGTTGGATATTCAACGGATTTTCGCCTGTAGTTTTCCTTACGCCCACCAACAGCAGTTAGGGACTGTCAACATTTTATTTTTTATTTTTTTTATTTCACCTTTATTTAACCAGGTAGGCTAGTTGAGAACAAGTTCTCATTTGCAACTGCGACCTGGCCAAGATAAAGCATAGCAGTGTGAACAGACAACACAGAGTTACACATGGAGTAAACAATAAACAAGTCAATAACATGGTAGAAAAAAAAGAGAATCTATATACAATGTGTGCAAAAGGCATGAGGTAGGCAATAAATCGAATAATTACAATTTAGCAGATTAACACTGGAGTGATAAATCATCAGATGATCATGTGCAAGAAGAGATACTGGTGTGCAAAAGAGCAGAAAAGTAAATAAATAAAAGCAGTATGGGGGGTGAGGTAGGTAAATTGGGTGGGTAGTTTACAGATGGACTATGTACAGCTGCAGCGATCGGTTAGCTGCTCGGATAGCAGATTTTTAAAGTTGTTGAGGGAGATAAAAGTCTCCAACTTCAGAGATTTTTGCAATTCGTTCCAGTCGCAGGCAGCAGAGAACTGGAAGGAAAGGCGTCCAAATTAGGTTTTGGCTTTAGGGATGATCAGTGAGATACACCTGCTGGAGCGCGTGCTGCGGGTGGGTGTAGCCATCGTGACCAGTGAACTGAGATAAGGCGGCACTTTACCTAGCATAGCCTTGTAGATGACCTGGAGCCAGTGGGTCTGACGACGAACATGTAGCGAGGGCCAGCCGACTAGGGCATACAGGTCGCAGTGGTGGGTCGTATAAGGTGCTTTAGTAACAAAACGAATGGCACTGTGATAAACTGCATCCAGTTTGCTGAGTAGAGTATTGGAAGCTATTTTGTAGATGACATCGCCGAAGTCGAGGATCGGTAGGATAGTCAGTTTTACTAGGGTAAGTTTGGCGGCGTGAGTGAAGGAGGCTTTGTTGCGGAATAGAAAGCCGATTCTTGATTTGATTTTGGATTGGAGATGTTTGATATGAGTCTGGAAGGAGAGTTTGCAGTCTAGCCAGACACCTAGGTACTTATAGATGTCCACATATTCTAGGTCGGAACCGTCCAGGGTGGTGATGCTAGTCGGGCGTGCGGGTGCAGGCAGCGAACGGTTGAAAAGCATGCATTTGGTTTTACTAGCGTTTAAGAGCAGTTGGAGGCCACGGAAGGAGTGTTGTATGGCATTGAAGCTCGTTTGGAGGTTAGATAGCACAGTGTCCAAGGAAGGGCCGGAAGTATATAGAATGGTGTCGTCTGCGTAGAGATGGATCAGGGAATCGCCCGCAGCAAGAGCAACATCATTGATGTATACAGAGAAAAGAGTCGGCCCGAGAATTGAACCCTGTGGTACCCCCATAGAGACTGCCAGAGGACCGGACAACATGCCCTCCGATTTGACACACTGAACTCTGTCTGCAAAGTAGTTGGTGAACCAGGCAAGGCAGTCATTAGAAAAACCGAGGCTACTGAGTCTGCCGATAAGAATATGGTGATTGACAGAGTCGAAAGCCTTGGCCAGGTCGATGAAGACGGCTGCACAGTAATGTCTTTTATCGATGGCGGTTATGATATCATTTAGTACCTTGAGCGTGGCTGAGGTGCACCCGTGACCGGCTCGGAAACCGGATTGCACAGCGGAGAAGGTACGGTGGGATTCGAGATGGTCAGTGATCTGTTTGTTGACTTGGCTTTCGAAGACCTTAGATAGGCAGGGCAGGATGGATATAGGTCTGTAACAGTTTGGGTCCAGGGTGTCTCCCCCTTTGAAGAGGGGGATGACCACGGCAGCTTTCCAATCCTTGGGGATCTCAGATGATACGAAGGAGAGGTTGAACAGGCTGGTAATAGGGGGTGCGACAATGGCGGCGGACAGTTTCAGAAATAGGGGGTCCAGATTGTCAAGCCCAGCTGATTTGTATGGGTCCAGGTTTTCCAGCTCTTTCAGAACATCTGCTATCTGGATATGGGTAAAGGAGAAGCTGGGGAGGCTTGGGCGAGTAGCAGCGGGGGGGGCGGGGCTGTTGGCCAAGGTTGGAGTCGCCAGGAGGAAGGCATGGCCAGCCATTGAGAAATGTTTGTTGAAGTTTTCGATTATCACGGACTTATCAGTGGTGACCGTGTTACCTAGCCTCAGTGCAGTGGGCAGCTGGGAGGAGGTGCTCTTGTTTTCCATGGACTTTACAGTATCCCAGAACTTTTTGGAGTTAGAGCTACAGGATGCAAATTTCTGCTTGAAAAAGCTGGCCTTTGCTTTCCTGACTGACTGCGTGTATTGGTTCCTGACTTCCCTGAACAGTTGCATATCGCGGGGGCTCTTCGATGCTATTGCAGTTCGCCACAGGATGTTTTTGTGCTGGTCGAGGGCAGTCAAGTCTGGAGTGAACCAAGGGCTATATCTGTTCTTGGTTCTGCATTTTTTGAACGGAGCATGCTTGTCTAATATGGTGAGGAAGTAACTTTTAAAGAATGACCAGGCATCCTCAACTGACGGGATGAGGTCAATATCCTTCCAGGGTACCCGGGCCAGGTCGATTAGAAAGGCCTGCTCGCAGAAGTGTTTTAGGGAGCGTTTGACAGTGATGAGGGGTGGTCGTTTGACCGCGGACCCGTGGCGGATACAGGCAATGAGGCAGTGATCGCTGAGATCTTGATTGAAGACAGCAGAGGTGTATTTGGAGGGCAGGTTGGTCAGGATAATGTCTATTAGGGTGCCCATGTTTACGGATTTAGGGTTGTACCTGGTGGGTTCCTTGATGATTTGTGTGAGATTGAGGGCATCAAGCTTGGATTGTAGGACTGCCGGGGTGTTAAGCATATCCCAGTTTAGGTCACCTAACAGAACAAACTCTGAAGCTAGATGGGGAGCGATCAATTCACAGATGGTGTCCAGGGCACAGCTGGGAGCTGAGGGGGGTCGGTAGCAGGCGGCAACAGTGAGAGACTTATTTCTGGAGAGATTAATTTTTAAAATTAGAAGTTCGAACTGTTTGGGCATAGACCTGGAAAGTATGACAGAACTTTGCAGGCTATCTCTGCAGTAGATTTGCAACTCCTCCCCCTTTGGCAGTTCTATCTTGACGGAAAGTGTTATAGTTGGGTATGGAAATCCCAGAATTTTTGGTGGCCTTCCTAAGCCAGGATTCGGACACGGCAAGGA
>NW_027256566.1:0-6455 GCF_045679555.1 Salvelinus alpinus
AGATACTACACTTGATCTTAGCCAAAAGGCCGAGAAGCGATACCCACAATGGTTTCGGGAGAAAGTGGCCGTTCTCCGACACGTCAAATTCGACAATGGACACACCAAAATGAGCTCCGTATGCTTATTTTTCCCCATAAAAAAAGACAAGGCTTTAAATAAAAGGTGGCATGGATTGGGAGTTGATCAACGTCAGGAATAACCACGTTTGACTGTTACAAAGTAACACATTTGTAGGTTCTAATGTCACGTGGTCATCCGCCCTCCAATCAGAAATGAGAGAAAGCTTTGTTAAATTAAAACCAGATCAACAGCTACATTGGAATAATAATATATTACGGGTGGGGGGAACAATTTGGAGATAATAATATTGACATAACATTTGATCTTGTATCAAATATATCCGGTAGCGCTGCTGCCACAACTGAACTGAAGCAATTGTCCACTTGGTGGCGCCAGAGTTCCACCGACCGTCGCTTTTTCCTGGCTGTCCTGTGTGGTACAGCAAGCTGCATTTCAATGTTGAACCACTTGACTTCAATACATCGTCGACGAAAATAACGTGAACAATTAAAAATAGCCTGTCTTTTTTGTATCTCAAATTGACTGGCCATCTCGGCGAAAAATATGATTTGACATATGTTCGTTTAGATTTGTTTGTTTATTATCATATATTTTTCTTTGTAAAAGTAATATAAATACAACACATTTTATATGATCAGATATTTTTTATTTTTAAACACAACACATTGAATTATTAAACAATTACACATTGAACAATTACATTTTATTTATTTTCTTTTTAACTAGTAAACCTACACATTCTGAACAATTATAATTTTAAGCAGTGTATTGCTAGTTAACATGCTACCGAACTGATCAACAATTATAGGTACAAGCTAATAACAAGGTATATATGCTTTATTATTGAACAAGCAACTTAACTCAAATAATGATGTGTGCGCTAGGCATCTCTCTCCAGGTTGTTGTGCTGCTTGGCTGGCTAGCTGCTCAATGGTTTCCTCCAGATATTGCCACTGTTTTCGCACACACTGCCACACTGCCACCATCGGTGCAGACACAAAAGAAAACAAGAAGCAGAAATGATACTGACATTTGTAATACAGTTAAAGGTGGAGCTGATGAACTCTGCAGCTGTAGCTTACTTGACTATACTGTGTGTCTCCGCCAGTTCCAGAAAGTCCACTCCTTGCATACGTACTGTAAATATGATGAATCATAGATCGGCAAGGAAATCCTCTTCATCTTCACTGTCCAACTGCATTGTCACGGAGCTGGAACCAGCAGTAGAGGACGGAGTGGCCTTAAAGCTGTATGCTGCTGTGGTGCCAAACTGCTGCACAACTTCACCTGGTAGTTTATGCCGGTAACAGGTATCACCAGCCAGCTTCAGTCCGTACCGCACCAGGAGTATGGAGCTGAGAGTGTGCAGTGACATTCTATTTCTTAACTTTGACTTTGACCACAGTCATTTGGCTGAACAGCCGTTCAACCTCCGCATTTGCATGTGGCAAGGAGAGGGCAGCGAGTGCAGCTTTGCACAGTTCTTCAAATGGATTTGACCCGGGAAGAGTCCGTGTAGTCATTGTACTTCACTCCAAAACTCGACTGTATTTTCAGTTGAGTCCCACCTAAACAGATGGATGTTTCTCCATTGGGAAACAATTTGATCAATTGTTTGGGGCTGGTATCCCAGTAGCTCAACTACTTTAATAATTTCAGTGGTGCCTTTATTGTGCTTTAGCGTTTCCTTAACACCTGAACGAGGCCGTGTGTCGCAAAGCTTCTAGGTTGTCTGGGAGCCTTGCTTGCAGCTCCTTGCTTAAAGCAACAATGTAGTTCAAATCAAATCAAATGTTATTACATTTTACAGTATATACATATGAGATGAGTAATGTAGGGTATATACACATAAAGTGGCATAGTTTAAAGTGGCTAGTGATACATGTATTACATAAAGATGGCAAGATGCAGTAGATGATATAGAGTACAGTATATACATATACATATGAGATGAGTAATGTAGGGTATATAAACATTATATTAAGTGGCATTGTTTAACTTCTACCGAGTCAGAAACCCGGATCCGGGAGCACCCCCCACCCCCCACCAGTAAAAAAGCTGAATAGCATAGCTAGCATAGCGTCACAAGTAAATAGTAGCATCTAAATATCATTCAATCACAAGTCCAAGATACCAGATGAAAGATCCACTTCTTGTGAATCCAGCAATCATTTCTGATTTTTAAAATGTTTTACAGGGAAGACACAATATGTAAATCTATTAGCTAACCACGTTAGCAAAAGACACAATTTTTCTTTGTCCACCATTTTTTCTCTCCACCAGTAGCTATCACCAATTCGGCCAAATAAAGATATTGATAGCCACTAACCAAGAAAAAACCTCATCAGATGACAGTCTGATAACATATTTATTGTATAGGATAGTTTTTGTTAGAAAAATGTGCATATTTCAGGTAGAAATCATAGTTTACAATTGCACCCACCATCACAACTCGACTAGAATAAATACAGAGAGCAACGTGTATTACCAATTTACTCATCATAAAACATTTCATAAAAATAGACAAAGCATAGCAATGGAAAGACACAGATCTTGTGAATTCAGACAATATTTCAGATTTTCTAAGCGTTTTACAGCGAAAACACAATAAATCGTTATATTAGCATACCACATGTGCAAACGTTACCCCAGCATGAATCCAAGGCAAGGGGAGCGATAACGTTATGATCACCAAAATATATAATTTTTTTCACTAACCTTCTCAGAATTCTTCCGATGACAGTCCTGTAACATCATATTACAACATACATATAGAGTTTGTTCGAAAATGTGCATATTTAGCCACAAAAAAACGTGGTTATACAATGAGAATAGTAGCAAAACTGTCCTGAAAATGTCGGGCGCTATATTTGAGAGTGATCTAGTCTAATCGATAGCTAATCATAAACTTGACTAAAAAATACAGGGTTGACAGGAATCGAAAGACAAATTAGTTCTTAATGCAATCGCTGACTTACATTTCTAAAATTATCCTTACTGTGCAATACCGGGTCCGCCAAGCGAAGCTACACATAACAAAATGGCGATATATGCGTTTAAAATTTTTCAACAGAACAGCGATTTATCATCATAAATAGTTCTTACTGTGAGCTGTTCTTCCATCAGTATCTTGGGCAATGTATCCTTTCTTGGGTCTAATCTTCTTTTGGTCGAAAGATGTCCTCTTGTCCGTCGAAATGCCCACTAAAGTTCGACCGGGACCCCGAAACGTGCCCGGCGCTTCAAAGAGCATCACAAAGCAATGCCTCAAAATCGCACTAAACGGATATAAATTGCTATAAAACGGTTTAAATTAACTACCTTATGATGTTTTTAACACCTATAACGAGTAAAAACATGACCGCCGATATATAAGTGGCTAAACCAACGCTTGGAAAGAGAGAGAGTCCGACGTCCATCTTGCGTCAGGCGCAGCAGGAAAAGAACGGTACATCCGGTCTTTCGTGTTTTATACTGGCCCTGATTGCGCAATCGACTCCATTCAAATTGTCACCTCTTACTGACATCTAGAGGAAGGCATGGGCAGTGGTTGTATCCTCATAGGATTTACAGGGACTTTAAAACTGACCTGGGACCAGAGGCCAAAATGTCTGAAATCTCACTCCCTATCAGGAAAAGTGCTGTAGAATGAGTTCTGTTTCACTCAGAGACATAATTCAAACGGCTATAGAAACTAGAGAGTGTTTTCTATCCAATAATAACAATAATATGCATATTGTACGAGCAAGAATTGAGTATGAGGCAGTTTAATTTGGAGACGATAAATGCTAACGTTGATATTAAACTGGTCCCCAGATAGGGGACGTATCAGATATTAAACTGGTCCCCAGATAGGGGACGTATCAGATATTAAACTGGTCCCCAGATAGGGGACGTATCAGATATTAAACTGATAAGAACAGATTTTTTATTTTCATTTCTCATTGAAATACAATTACAAAATCAGTGCATTACATGACATCGATTCATAAAAACAGTATCCAAAAGTAGTGTAACAATATAACAATAGCAAGACTACTCAAAAAAAGCTGTTCTGCATAACCTGACCAGTATTATTACATTCAAGTTTAACTTGCCTCTAACGATCTCCAAAAAACAATACAAAGAATTCTATAAATACAAACATATACATATACCAAAGTGAATTCTGAATAAACCTCAGTGTATACAAATATGTACAAAGGCTTAGCCTACATTTCAATTGGCTCTAAAAACATTTACAGTGAAGGGTAAACCCCTTTCCATTTCTGTTTCACAGATACAATGCCCCACTTATCTATTTCGAATTCTATTCTTTTCCAAATGTCCTGTTTTATAAATTCAACTAATCCCGTCGGTGACCACTTGAGGGTGTCATTGACCGCACCACATCTGGCCTCCCAAAGTTTGGTCTTGATAAGGGACACCAGAGTCACTAATGCTAATAATTGCACCCTTTCCACATTTTTTAGTTCAAGTTTGGCTACCTCTTCATAATCAATGTTTTTTAAAATCTCAAAAAATTGTTTAATTTTTCTCCAAACTAATTTGGCAAAGGAACATTCCCATAGAACATGGGGAATTGTTTCAATTGCAAAACAATTGTCCCTGGGACAAAATTTATTCAGGGTCAAATTATGATCATATAATGTTGATCGGACTGGAAGACGTCTGTGTAAAACAAGCCAATTAAAATCTTTCAGTCTGTTGTCTAAACCTTTTAATTGTGTCCGTAGCCAGGTGGAAGGCGATATTGGTAATCTGTCTCTAGGACTACAATTTTCTATTAATTTCGCGTATAGCAATCTGTGGTTGATTACGTTTTCTTTTACTTTGCAGACAGGGGTTTTCTTTGCCCATTCCACTATTTTCTTAAAATGTAATGGGACAATTTCAGCTTTTGGCTTACTATTATCCCATTCCACCATGAACCTTAACGGTACTGACAGCCAGAATTTGATTAAAATGTGACATTTGTGTACAGAAGACGACAAAAGACAACAAACGTTTGAATAAAACAACGCATCTAGCTTGAGAGGAATATGAGGGAAATCCCTTCCACCAGCCTCTATAGGCTGGTACATCCGATCTCTACGGATGTACTCATATCCCCCCCAAAAGAAATTAAACAGTGCCCGTATGAAAGTTTTTCTGAGAGACACCGGCATGGGAAACACATAGGCAAGGTGAAGTAATGAAGGCAGAATGTCCGCCTTCAGCACTAACACCTTCCCACTAAAGGATAGTCGCCTCCCTTTCCACAGTCCCAATCTTTTATTAAGCGATAATAGTTTTTCTTTCCAATTAAACATGTCATCCTTAATTTCGTTTCCGAAAGATATGCCGAGCACTACCATTGGTCCTGTGCACACAGTCAAACCACATAACTGATCGGTTCTCCATTTCCACTGTCCCATATATTTTATTTCTGTTTTATTCTTGTTTATCTTTGACCCAGAGGCAACAGAGAAATCATCAATGACTTTGATAGACTCTTTCAAGCTCAGGTCGTCCTGTAAATATAAAACTGTGTCGTCCCTGTCTCTCTGTACCAGTGTATTTATCCCTGTGTTTCCTGTCTCTCTGTACCAGTGTATTTCTCCCTGTGTTTCCTGTCTCTCTGTACCAGTGTATTTCTCCCTGTGTTTCCTGTCTCTCTGTACCAGTGTATTTCTCCCTGTGTTTCCTGTCTCTCTGTGCCAGTGTATTTATCCCTGTGTTTCCTGTCTCTCTGTACCAGTGTATTTCTCCCTGTTTTTCCTTTCTCTCTGTACCAGTGTATTTCTCCCTGTGTTTCCTGTCTCTCTGTACCAGTGTATTTCTCCCTGTGTTTCCTGTCTCTCTGTGCCAGTGTATTTCTCCCTGTGTTTCCTGTCTCTCTGTACCAGTGTATTTCTCCCTGTGTTTCCTGTCTCTCTGTACCAGTGTATTTCTCCCTGTGTTTCCTGTCTCTCTGTACCAGTGTACTTCTTTTTCTATTCTCTTTGCTAGTCCTCCCTGCCTGAACATTCTGCCTGCCCTGACCTCGATTCTGCCTGCCCTTCGGTACCTACTGGGCTCAGAACTGGTTTTGACTTTTTGCCTGTACACGACCATTCTCTTGCCTACCCCTTTTTGGATTAATAAACATCGAAGACTCCAACCATCTGCGTCATGTGTCTGCATCTGGGTTTTGCCTTGTGCCTCATAATTATGGTCTCATGTTATTGTGTTATATAACAGGATGGTATATTATGGTCTCATGTTATGGATTGTGTTATATAACAGGATGGTGTATTATGGTCTCATGTTATTGTGTTATATAACAGGATGGATGGTATATTATGGTCTCATGTTATTGTGTTATATAACAGGATGGATGGTGTATTATG
>NW_027256567.1:0-6406 GCF_045679555.1 Salvelinus alpinus
TCCCAACCCACTCTGCCAACCCGGATGTCTTAGCCGTGTCTGAATCCTGGCTTAGAAAGACCACCAAAAATTCAGACATTTTCATCCCCAATTACAAGATTTTCAGACAAGATAGAACGGCCAAAGGGGGCGGTGTTGCAATCTACTGCAAAGACTGCCTGCAGAGTTCTGTTATACTATCCAGGTCTGTTCCCAAACAATTTGAACTTCTACTTTTAAAAATCCACCTCTCTAAAAACAAGTCTCTCACCGTTGCCGCCTGCTATAGACCACCCTCTGCCCCCAGCTGTGCTCTGGACACTATATGTGAACTGATTGCCCCCCATCTATCTTCAGAGCTCGTGCTGCTAGGCGACCTAAATTTGAACATGCTCAACACCCCAGCCACCCTACAATCTAAGCTTGATGCCCTCAATCTCACACAAATTATCAATGAACCTACCAGGTACCACCCCAATTCCGTAAACACGGGTACCCTCATAGATATCATCCTAACAAACTTGCCCTCCAAATACACCTCTGCTGTTTTCAACCAAGATCTCAGCGATCACTGCCTCATTGCCTGCATCCGTAATGGGTCAGCGGTCAAACGACCTCCACTCATCACTGTCAAACGCTCCCTGAAACACTTCAGCGAGCAGGCCTTTCTAATCGACCTGGCCGGGGTATCCTGGAAGGATATTGATCTCATCCCGTCAGTAGAGGATGCCTGGTCATTTTTTAAAAATGCCTTCCTCACCATCTTGAATAAGCATGCCCCATTCAAGAAATTTAGAACCAGGAACAGATATAGCCCTTGGTTCTCTCCTGACCTGACTGCCCTTAACCAACAGAAAAACATCCTATGGCGTTCTGCATTAGCATCGAACAGCCCCCGTGATATGCAACTTTTCAGGGAAGCCAGAAACCAATATACACAGGCAGTTAGAACAGCCAAGGCTAGCTTTTTCAAGCAGAAATTTGCTTCCTGCAACACAAATTCAAAAAAGTTCTGGGACACCGTAAAGTCCATGGAGAATAAGAACACCTCCTCCCAGCTTCCAACCGCTCTGAAGATAGGAAACACTGTCACCACCGACAAATCCACTATAATTGAGAATTTCAATAAGCATTTTTCTACGGCTGGCCATGCTTTCCACCTGGCTACCCCTACCCCGGACAACAGCACTGCCCTCCCCTCTGCTACTCGCCCAAGCCTTCCCCATTTCTCTTTCTCCCAAATACAGTCAGCTGATGTTCTTAATGAGCTGCAAAATCTGGACCCTTACAAATCAGCCGGGCTAGATAATCTGGACCCTTTCTTTCTAAAACTATCTGCTGAAATTGTTGCCACCCCTATTACTAGCCTCTTCAACCTCTCTTTCGTGTCGTCTGAGATCCCCAAAGATTGGAAAGCAGCTGCGGTTATCCCCCTCTTCAAAGGGGGGGACACCCTTGACCCTAACTGCTACAGACCTATATCTATCCTACCCTGCCTTTCTAAGGTCTTCGAAAGCCAAGTCAACAAACAGATTACCGACCATTTCGAATCACACCACACCTTCTCCGCTATGCAATCTGGTTTCAGAGCTGGTCATGGGTGCACCTCAGCCACGCTCAAGGTCATAAACGATATCGTAACCGCCATCGATAGGAAACAATACTGTGCAGCCGTATTCATTGACCTGGCCAAGGCTTTTGACTCTGTCAATCACCACATCCTCATTGGCAGACTCGACAGCCTTGGCTTCTCTAATGATTGCCTCGCCTGGTTCACCAACTACTTCTCTGATCGAGTTCAGTGTGTCAAATCGGAGGGTCTGTTGTCCGGGCCTCTGGCAGTCTCTATGGGGGTGCCACAGGGTTCAATTCTTGGACCGACTCTCTTCTCTGTTTACATCAATGATGTCGCTCTTGCTGCTGGTGATTCTCTGATCCACCTCTACGCAGACGACACTATTCTGTATACTTCTGGCCCTTCTTTTGACACTGTGTTAACAACCCTCCAGGCGAGCTTCAATGCCATACAACTCTCCTTCCGTGGCCTCCAACTGCTCTTAAATACAAGTAAAACCAAATGCATGCTCTTCAACCGATCGCTGCCTGCTCCTGCCCGCCTGTCCAACATCACTACTTTGGACGGCTCTGACTTAGAATATGTGGACAACTACAAATACCTAGGTGTCTGGTTAGACTGTAAACTCTCCTTCCAGACCCACATCAAACATCTCCAATCCAAAGTCAAATCTAGAATTGGCTTCCTATTCCGCAACAAAGCATCCTTTACTCATGCTGCCAAACATACCCTTGTAAAACTGACCATCCTACCAATCCTCGACTTCGGTGATGTCATTTACAAAATAGCCTCCAAAACCCTACTCAATAAATTGGATGCAGTCTATCACAGTGCCATCCGTTTTGTCACCAAAGCCCCATATACTACCCACCACTGCGACCTGTACACTCTCGTTGGCTGGCCCTCGCTTCATACTCGTCGCCAAACCCATTGGTTCCAGGTCATCTACAAGACCCTGCTAGGTAAAGTCCCCCCTTATCTCAGCTCGCTGGTCACCATAGCAGCACCTACCTGTAGCACGCGCTCCAGCAGGTATATCTCTCTAGTCACCCCCAAAACCAATTCTTCCTTTGGACGCCTCTCCTTCCAGTTCTCTGCTGCCAATGACTGGAACGAACTACAAAAATCTCTGAAACTGGAAACACCTATCTCCCTCACTAGCTTTAAGCACCAGCTGTCAGAGCAGCTCATAGATTACTGCACCTGTACATAACCCATCTACAATTTAGCCCAAACAACTACCTCTTTACCTACTGTATTTATTTATTAATTTATTTTGCTCCTTTGCACCCCATTATTTCTGTCTCTACTTTGCACTTTCTTCCACTGCAAACCAACCATTCCAGTGTTTTTTTTTAGTTTTTATTTTACTTGCTGTGTTGTACTCACTTCGCCTCCATGGCCTTTTTATATTTTTATTTATTTATACATATATTTGTTTGCCTTCACCTCCCTTATCTCACCTCACTTGCTCACATTGTATATAGACTTATTTTTTTTCACTGTATTATTGACTATATGTTTGTTTTACTCCATGTGTAACTATGTGTTGTTGTATGTGTCGAACTGCTTTGCTTTATCTTGGCCAGGTCGCAATTGTAAATGAGAACGTGTTCTCAATTTGCCTACCTGGTTAAATAAAGGTTAAATAAAAAAAAATAAAAAAAAACCTTCATGTACCCGTTGTTACTCAGTCACTTACCAAACTCTGTTTTTATGACCAAAATTATCCTATTCACACGTTGTGGTCAGTTTTGACACGAGAGTAAATGTTTCTGACTCATCATGCCACATAGGCCATTTCCCAAAGGAGAAGTTGGTTTTAAAGGGCAGTCGACCTTTAACTGCTGATTCGGTAATGGCCTTGATCTCTATGGCAGCTGTTTTATCTGGGATGACTGAAGACCTGATAAGAGCTTCTGCTTTATAGTCCTGCAATTTATCCCACTGTCAGGGCCATGTACCAAAAAGTCATAATATGTTAAACAGTCATAATAACAGTCAACTTTAATATCACAATTATATAAATAATGTTGTACTCAACTTGTTGGATCAGAATCAGGGTTGTGTTCATTAGGCACACCGTAGCAAAACATTAAGAAGCTGGTGGCCACCGGCTTTCTTAAGAAGGCATTGTTCAATGCTCAATGTTAAAATCAAGTCTTTCTATCATCACATCTAAGCCAATATGACAACAATTTAGATGAAACTTAGAAAATCTATTAATATGGAGATACACAACACCCACCCCTCCCCCTGTCATGTTCTGGTCAGCCGTTAACGAGAACCACATACCTGATTTTTAACTGGGTCGTTGAGTGTCACAAATGTTCCAACTTAAATAATGTATTTTTCAATTCTGCTTTAAGATATGAATTTGGATATCGTATGTTGAACATCTTATAGAATGTTTTGTATAGTTGGTGTTTAGTTTTTTGTGTTTGTGATTTTTTTTACCCTCCCCCCAAAATTAACTCATGTTAAATACATGTCAACCATCCTTAATTCAAAGGACCCTTCTATGGATTAAATGTGATAAAAATCCCCAAAATAATGGTATTTTTTTGTTTTAGTTTCTTGAGGACTCACCCCAATAGCTTTTTAATAGCTACAATAATGTGGCATAGAGACTGTGACTTTCTAGCTAAACTTCCTTTCTAGCTAACCTTCCATTCTAGCTAACCTTCCTTTCTAGCTAACCTTCCATTCTAACTAACCTTCCATTCTAGCTAACCTTCCATTCTAGCTAATCTTCCATTCTAGCTAACCTTCCATTCTAGCTAATCTTCCATTCTAGCTAACCTTCCATTCTAGCTAACCTTTCATTCTAGCTAACCTTCCTTTCTAGCTAACCTTCCTTTCTAGCTAACCTTCCTTTCTAGCTAACCTTTCATTCTAGCTAACCTTTCATTCTAGCTAACCTTCCATTCTAGCTAACCTTCCATTCTAGCTTACCTTCCTTTCTAGCTAATCTTCCTTTCTAGCTAAACTTCCTTTCTCAAAAATGATTCCTCTTCTTTCAGAACTTATTCAACACTAATTATGTTCAAAATCACAATATTGAAATTTCATCAGTGTGGAACAAATGTGTCTGATCAACTTGCCCTCACACTCCATGGCCATGGAGCAGGACCTTTCTCTTTAGGTCACATAGAATCATGATTCCAGAGTCTCTTATTGGTTGTAAGCCACGTCAGATTGCTAAACCATATGATGTGGTTAGCTGATATGTTAATGAACATCAATCCAGGCGTTCTGGGATCTGGCATTCGTCTGCAATGTAGTCAGCATGGAGGGTGGCCATTGTGTTTCAGAACCACAGATTTCACAAAACCTGCAATTTAAGTAATCTGACAGAGTAGGTAACTGCTCACTGCTCCAAAACCGACCTTCTGACACCATGTATCTAGTCTGTGTTGACTGACTGTTTGGCCTTCAGTCCAACCTCTCCCGCCACTGTGGATTCTATTTATAGCCATGCAATAAAAGTGTGACGCCTCGGCTATGCTGACGAAGCGATCTAGCCTCTAACTCATTGCAATTTGAACCCTCTGGTAAATCTGGATAAGTATAACATTACCGAATACATTAAAATGCTTTTTTCCTAATCGGGTACAGACTTGTTATTGCTTGTGTAGCAGATGGGGAGCTGTGAAACTCAGTCCTCAACCTGCAGTGTCTCCACTTGTGTTGCTGAATAGTTAGCTTTTTGGTGGTGCAACTAGTTAAGACGCTTCAGGAGGTCATGTGTTTGTGAGATAGAGGTCCTGAGTTTGAGCCTCGGTATGTTCTGCTTCAGGAGGAAGTGGTGATTGCTAAGCAAGCAGCATGACGTCCTTTACACTTGGTTCAAGTAGGTGTGGGGTTCTGTTCTGCATATACAGCACAATTAATACAAATATTCTGTTGCACAAGTGAATGTTATTCCCACACACAGTGAGGAAGATGGTTTGGGAAGCAAAGAAATATCCAAAGTCGAAAGTTGGAGAATAACAGAACTTGGTCGCGTCTTCGGGTAACCAAATCTACAATTTGATGCCACTTCCACCCCAATAGGCTCTCTGGAAGGGTTCCTGAGTGGCACAGTGGTCTAAGGCACTGCATCTTTTTAGAAAGGGTTTCCAGAAAAAAATCCTTATAGAGAGAATCCAACAAATGTAAGTGCTGTTTGACCACGCCCACCAGTAGTGGGTTTGGTGTTAACAGAAGGATGTATATGCAGAACAGAACCCCACACCTACTGTTCAATATGGTAGTGGGTTTGGTGTTGAAAGAAGGATGTATATGCAGAACAGAACCTCACACCTACTGTTCAATATGGTAGTGGGTTTGATGTTGAAAGAAGGATGTATATGCAGAACAGAACCTCACACCTACTGTTCAATATGGTAGTGGGTTTGGTGTTGACAGAAGGATGTATATACAGAACAGAACCCCACACCTACTGTTCAATATGGTAGTGGGTTTGGTGTTGAAAGAAGGATGTATATGCAGAACAGAACCCCACACCTACTGTTCAATATGGTAGTGGGTTTGGTGTTGAAAGAAGGATGTATATGCAGAACAGAACCTCACACCTACTGTTCAATATGGTAGTGGGTTTGGTGTTGAAAGAAGGATGTATATGCAGAACAGAACCTCACACATACTGTTCAATATGGTAGTGGGTTTGGTGTTGAAAGAAGGATGTATATGCAGAACAGAACCCCACACCTACTGTTCAATATGGTAGTGGGTTTGGTGTTGACAGAAGGATGTATATGCAGAACAGAACCCCACACCTACTGTTCAATATGGTAGTGGGTTTGGTGTTGACAGAAGGATGTATATGCAGAACAGAACCCCACACCT
>NW_027256568.1:0-6394 GCF_045679555.1 Salvelinus alpinus
TACAGAAATAAACACTTTTCCATAAACATGCTCTAAATCATGTTTGATGCACTCTGTAAGTGAATTTTTTTTTTGTACTGTTTAATCAGGATGATAGGAACACTGTGGACAGTTTTCAGCAAGTTGCAACATTGAAATACAGAAATAAACACTTTTCCAAAAACAAGCTCTAAATCATGTTGAAAAACAGAAATAAGCACTTTTCAAAAACAAGCTTCAAATCATGTTGAAATACAGAAATAAGCACTTTTCAAAAACAAGCTCCAAATCATGTTGAAATACAGAAATAAACACTTTTCCATAAACATGCTCTAAATCATGTTTGATGCACTCTGTAAGTGAATTTTTTTTTGTACTGTTTAATCAGGATGATAGGAACACTGTGGACAGTTTTCAGCAAGTTGCAACATTGAAATACAGAAATAAACACTTTTCCAAAAACAAGCTCTAAATCATGTTGAAAAACAGAAATAAGCACTTTTCAAAAACAAGCTTCAAATCATGTTGAAATACAGAAATAAGCACTTTTCAAAAACAAGCTCCAAATCATGTTGAAATACAGACATAAACACTTTTCCATAAACATGCTCTAAATCATGTTTGATGCACTCTGTAAGTGAATTTTTTTTTGTACTGTTTAATCAGGATGATAGGAACACTGTGGACAGTTTTCAGCAAGTTGCAACATTGAAATACAGAAATAAACACTTTTCCAAAAACAAGCTCTAAATCATGTTGAAAAACAGAAATAAGCACTTTTCAAAAACAAGCTTCAAATCATGTTGAAATACAGAAATAAGCACTTTTCAAAAACAAGCTCCAAATCATGTTGAAATACAGAAATAAACACTTTTCCATAAACATGCTCTAAATCATGTTTGATGCACTCTGTAAGTGATTTTTTTTTTTGTACTGTTTAATCAGGATGATAGGAACACTGTGGACAGTTTTCAGCAAGTTGCAACATTGAAATACAGAAATAAACACTTTTCCAAAAACAAGCTCTAAATCATGTTGAAAAACAGAAATAAGCACTTTTCAAAAACAAGCTTTAAATCATGTTGAAATACAGAAATAAGCACTTTTCAAAAACAAGCTCCAAATCATGTTGAAATACAGAAATAAACACTTTTCCATAAACAAGCTCTAAATCATGTTTGATGCACTCTGTAAGTGAATTTTTTTTTTTTGTACTGTTTAATCAGGATGATAGGAACACTGTGGACAGTTTTCAGCAAGTTGCAACATTGAAATACAGAAATAAACACTTTTCCAAAAACAAGCTCTAAATCATGTTGAAAAACAGAAATAAGCACTTTTCAAAAACAAGCTTCAAATCATGTTGAAATACAGAAATAAGCACTTTTCAAAAACAAGCTCCAAATCATGTTGAAATACAGAAATAAACACTTTTCCATAAACATGCTCTAAATCATGTTTGATGCACTCTGTAAGTGAATTTTTTTTTTGTACTGTTTAATCAGGATGATAGGAACACTGTGGACAGTTTTCAGCAAGTTGCAACATTGAAATACAGAAATAAACACTTTTCCAAAAACAAGCTCTAAATCATGTTGAAAAACAGAAATAAGCACTTTTCAAAAACAAGCTTCAAATCATGTTGAAATACAGAAATAAGCACTTTTCAAAAACAAGCTCCAAATCATGTTGAAATACAGAAATAAACACTTTTCCATAAACATGCTCTAAATCATGTTTGATGCACTCTGTAAGTGAATTTTTTTTTTGTACTGTTTAATCAGGATGATAGGAACACTGTGGACAGTTTTCAGCAAGTTGCAACATTGAAATACAGAAATAAACACTTTTCCAAAAACAAGCTCTAAATCATGTTGAAAAACAGAAATAAGCACTTTTCAAAAACAAGCTCCAAATCATGTTGAAATACAGAAATAAGCACTTTTCAAAAACAAGCTCCAAATCATGTTGAAATACAGAAATAAACACTTTTCCATAAACATGCTCTAAATCATGTTTGATGCACTCTGTAAGTGAATTTTTTTTTGTACTGTTTAATCAGGATGATAGGAACACTGTGGACAGTTTTCAGCAAGTTGCAACATTGAAATACAGAAATAAACACTTTTCCAAAAACAAGCTCTAAATCATGTTGAAAAACAGAAATAAGCACTTTTCAAAAACAAGCTTCAAATCATGTTGAAATACAGAAATAAGCACTTTTCAAAAACAAGCTCCAAATCATGTTGAAATACAGAAATAAACACTTTTCCATAAACATGCTCTAAATCATGTTTGATGCACTCTGTAAGTGAATTTTTTTTTGTACTGTTTAATCAGGATGATAGGAACACTGTGGACAGTTTTCAGCAAGTTGCAACATTGAAATACAGAAATAAACACTTTTCCAAAAACAAGCTCTAAATCATGTTGAAAAACAGAAATAAGCACTTTTCAAAAACAAGCTCTAAATCATGTTGAAAAACAGAAATAAGCACTTTTCAAAAACAAGCTCCAAATCATGTTGAAATACAGAAATAAACACTTTTCCATAAACATGCTCTAAATCATGTTTGATGCACTCTGTAAGTGAATTTTTTTTTTGTACTGTTTAATCAGGATGATAGGAACACTGTGGACAGTTTTCAGCAAGTTGCAACATTGAAATACAGAAATAAACACTTTTCCAAAAACAAGCTCTAAATCATGTTGAAAAACAGAAATAAGCACTTTTCAAAAACAAGCTTCAAATCATGTTGAAATACAGAAATAAGCACTTTTCAAAAACAAGCTCCAAATCATGTTGAAATACAGAAATAAACACTTTTCCATAAACATGCTCTAAATCATGTTTGATGCACTCTGTAAGTGAATTTTTTTTTGTACTGTTTAATCAGGATGATAGGAACACTGTGGACAGTTTTCAGCAAGTTGCAACATTGAAATACAGAAATAAACACTTTTCCAAAAACAAGCTCTAAATCATGTTGAAAAACAGAAATAAGCACTTTTCAAAAACAAGCTCTAAATCATGTTGAAAAACAGAAATAAGCACTTTTCAAAAACAAGCTCCAAATCATGTTGAAATACAGAAATAAACACTTTTCCATAAACATGCTCTAAATCATGTTTGATGCACTCTGTAAGTGAATTTTTTTTTTGTACTGTTTAATCAGGATGATAGGAACACTGTGGACAGTTTTCAGCAAGTTGCAACATTGAAATACAGAAATAAACACTTTTCCAAAAACAAGCTCTAAATCATGTTGAAATACAGAAATAAGCACTTTTCAAAAACAAGCTCTCAATCATGTTGAAATACAGAAATAAGCACTTTTCAAAAACAAGCTCCAAATCATGTTGAAATACAGAAATAAACACTTTTCCATAAACATGCTCTAAATCATGTTTGATGCACTCTGTAAGTGAATTTTTTTTTGTACTGTTTAATCAGGATGATAGGAACACTGTGGACAGTTTTCAGCAAGTTGCAACATTGAAATACAGAAATAAACACTTTTCCAAAAACAAGCTCTAAATCATGTTGAAAAACAGAAATAAGCACTTTTCAAAAACAAGCTTCAAATCATGTTGAAATACAGAAATAAGCACTTTTCAAAAACAAGCTCCAAATCATGTTGAAATACAGAAATAAACACTTTTCCATAAACATGCTCTAAATCATGTTTGATGCACTCTGTAAGTGAATTTTTTTTTTGTACTGTTTAATCAGGATGATAGGAACACTGTGGACAGTTTTCAGCAAGTTGCAACATTGAAATACAGAAATAAACACTTTTCCAAAAACAAGCAAAAACAAGCTCTAAATCATGTTGAAATACAGAAATAAGCACTTTTCAAAAACGAGCTCCAAATCATGTTGAAATACAGAAATAAACACTTTTCCATAAACATGCTCTAAATCATGTTTGATGCACTCTGTAAGTGAATTTTTTTTTTGTACTGTTTAATCAGGATGATAGGAACACTGTGGACAGTTTTCAGCAAGTTGCAACATTGAAATACAGAAATAAACACTTTTCCAAAAACAAGCTCTAAATCATGTTGAAAAACAGAAATAAGCACTTTTCAAAAACAAGCTCCAAATCATGTTGAAATACAGAAATAAGCACTTTTCAAAAACAAGCTCCAAATCATGTTGAAATACAGAAATAAACACTTTTCCATAAACATGCTCTAAATCATGTTTGATGCACTCTGTAAGTGAATTTTTTTTTTGTACTGTTTAATCAGGATGATAGGAACACTGTGGACAGTTTTCAGCAAGTTGCAACATTGAAATACAGAAATAAACACTTTTCCAAAAACAAGCTCTAAATCATGTTGAAAAACAGAAATAAGCACTTTTCAAAAACAAGCTTCAAATCATGTTGAAATACAGAAATAAGCACTTTTCAAAAACAAGCTCCAAATCATGTTGAAATACAGAAATAAACACTTTTCCATAAACATGCTCTAAATCATGTTTGATGCACTCTGTAAGTGAATTTTTTTTTTGTACTGTTTAATCAGGATGATAGGAACACTGTGGACAGTTTTCAGCAAGTTGCAACATTGAAATACAGAAATAAACACTTTTCCAAAAACAAGCTCTAAATCATGTTGAAAAACAGAAATAAGCACTTTTCAAAAACAAGCTTCAAATCATGTTGAAATACAGAAATAAGCACTTTTCAAAAACAAGCTCCAAATCATGTTGAAATACAGAAATAAACACTTTTCCATAAACATGCTCTAAATCATGTTTGATGCACTCTGTAAGTGAATTTTTTTTTTGTACTGTTTAATCAGGATGATAGGAACACTGTGGACAGTTTTCAGCAAGTTGCAACATTGAAATACAGAAATAAACACTTTTCCAAAAACAAGCTCTAAATCATGTTGAAAAACAGAAATAAGCACTTTTCAAAAACAAGCTTCAAATCATGTTGAAATACAGAAATAAGCACTTTTCAAAAACAAGCTCCAAATCATGTTGAAATACAGAAATAAACACTTTTCCATAAACATGCTCTAAATCATGTTTGATGCACTCTGTAAGTGAATTTTTTTTTTGTACTGTTTAATCAGGATGATAGGAACACTGTGGACAGTTTTCAGCAAGTTGCAACATTGAAATACAGAAATAAACACTTTTCCAAAAACAAGCTCTAAATCATGTTGAAAAACAGAAATAAGCACTTTTCAAAAACAAGCTTCAAATCATGTTGAAATACAGAAATAAGCACTTTTCAAAAACAAGCTCCAAATCATGTTGAAATACAGAAATAAACACTTTTCCATAAACATGCTCTAAATCATGTTTGATGCACTCTGTAAGTGAATTTTTTTTTTGTACTGTTTAATCAGGATGATAGGAACACTGTGGACAGTTTTCAGCAAGTTGCAACATTGAAATACAGAAATAAACACTTTTCCAAAAACAAGCTCTAAATCATGTTGAAAAACAGAAATAAGCACTTTTCAAAAACAAGCTTCAAATCATGTTGAAATACAGAAATAAGCACTTTTCAAAAACAAGCTCCAAATCATGTTGAAATACAGAAATAAACACTTTTCCATAAACATGCTCTAAATCATGTTTGATGCACTCTGTAAGTGAATTTTTTTTTTGTACTGTTTAATCAGGATGATAGGAACACTGTGGACAGTTTTCAGCAAGTTGCAACATTGAAATACAGAAATAAACACTTTTCCAAAAACAAGCTCTAAATCATGTTGAAAAACAGAAATAAGCACTTTTCAAAAACAAGCTTCAAATCATGTTGAAATACAGAAATAAGCACTTTTCAAAAACAAGCTCCAAATCATGTTGAAATACAGAAATAAACACTTTTCCATAAACATGCTCTAAATCATGTTTGATGCACTCTGTAAGTGAATTTTTTTTTTGTACTGTTTAATCAGGATGATAGGAACACTGTGGACAGTTTTCAGCAAGTTGCAACATTGAAATACAGAAATAAACACTTTTCCAAAAACAAGCTCTAAATCATGTTGAAAAACAGAAATAAGCACTTTTCAAAAACAAGCTTCAAATCATGTTGAAATACAGAAATAAGCACTTTTCAAAAACAAGCTCCAAATCATGTTGAAATACAGAAATAAACACTTTTCCATAAACATGCTCTAAATCATGTTTGATGCACTCTGTAAGTGAATTTTTTTTTTGTACTGTTTAATCAGGATGATAGGAACACTGTGGACAGTTTTCAGCAAGTTGCAACATTGAAATACAGAAATAAACACTTTTCCAAAAACAAGCTCTAAATCATGTTGAAAAACAGAAATAAGCACTTTTCAAAAACAAGCTTCAAATCATGTTGAAATACAGAAATAAGCACTTTTCAAAAACAAGCTCCAAATCATGTTGAAATACAGAAATAAACACTTT
>NW_027256569.1:0-6380 GCF_045679555.1 Salvelinus alpinus
TTAAAACCTTTTCTCAATATAGGGGGTGCTGTTTCAACGTTAGCATTTATCGTCTCCAAATTAAACTGCCTCATACTCAATTCTTGCTCGTACAATATGCATATTATTGTTATTATTGGATAGAAAACACTCTCTAGTTTCTATAGTCGTTTGAATTATGTCTCTGAGTGAAACAGAACTCATTCTACAGCACTTTTCCTGATATGGAGTGAGATTTCAGAAATTTTGGCCTCTGGTCCCAGGTCAGTTTTAAAGTCCCTGTAAATCCTATGAGGATACAAACACTGCCCATGCCTTCCTCTAGATGTCAGTAAGAGGTGACAATTTGAATGGAGTCGATTGCGCAATCAGGGCCCGTATAAAACGCGAAAGACCGGATGTACCGTTCTTTTCCTGCTGCGCCTGACGCAAGATGGACGTCGCACTGGCTCTCTTTCCAAGCGTTGGTTTAGCCACTTATATATCGCCGGTCATGTTTTTACTCGTTATAGGTGTTAAAGACATCATAAGGTAGTTAATTTAAACCGTTTTATAGCAATTTATATCCGTTTAGTGCGATTTTGAGGCATTGCTTTGTGATGCACTTTGAAGCGCCGGGCACGTTTCGGGGTCCCGGTCGAACGTTAGTGGGCATTTCGACGGACAAGACGACATCTTTCGACCAAAAGAAGATTAGACCCAAGAAAGGATACATTGCCCAAGAATCTGATGGAAGATCACCTCACAGTAAGAAATATTTAAGATGATAAATCGTTGTTCTGTCGAAAAATGTTATACGCATATTCCGCCATTTTTTTGGGTATAGCTTCGCTTGGCGAACCCTGTATTGCACAGTAAGGATAATTTTAGAAATGTAATTCAGCGATTGCATTAAGAACTAATTTGTCTTTCGATTGCTGTCCACCCTATATTTTTTAGTCAAGTTTACGATTAGTTATTCATTACGCCAGATCACTGTCCAAAATGGAGCCCGACATTTTCAGGCTAGTTTTGCTAGTATTGTCATGTTATAACCACGTTTTTTTGTGGCTAAATATGCACATTTTCGAACAAACTCTATATGTATGTTGTAATATGATGTTATAGGAGTGTCATCGGAAGAATTCTGAGAAGGTTAGTGAAAAAATTAATACATTTTGGCGATGATTACGTTATCTCTCTCTTTGGCTTGTATCAATGCTCGGGTAACGTTTGCACATGTGGTATGCTAATATAACGATTTATTGTGTTTTCGCTGTAAAACACTTAGAACATCTGAAATATTGTCTGAATTCACAAGATCTCTGTCTTTCCATTGCTGTGAGCTGTGTATTTTTAAGAAATGTTTTATGATTAGTAATTAGGTAATACACGTTGCTCTCTGTATTTATTCTAGTCGAGTTGTGATGGTGGGTGCAATTGTAAACTATGATTTCTACCTGAAATATGCAAATTTTTCTAACAAAACCTATCCTATACAATAAATATGTTATCAGACTGTCATCTGGTGAGGTTTTTTCTTGGTTAGTGGCTATCAATATCTTTATTTGGCCGAATTGGTGATAGCACCTGATGGAGTAAGAAACTGATGGAGTTAGAAAAGTGGTGTCTTTTGCTAACGTGGTTAGCTAATAGATTTACATATTGTGTCTTCCCTGTAAAACATTTTAAAAATCTGAAACGGTGGCTTTATTCACAAGATCTGTATCTTTCATCTGGTGTCTTGGACTTGTGATTTAATGATATTTAGATGCTAGTATTTACTTGTGACGCTATGCTAGGCTATGCTAGTCAGCTTTTTTACTGTGGGGGGTGCTCCCGGATCCGGGATGAGTACCAACTAAAAGTTAATACTCCTGGAGGTATCCATCTGAGTGAGAAGGGACAGAGAAAACAAGGAGACGTGTCAAGTTTAGTCTGAGACTCAGTCTACTAGTCTGAGTACCAGTCTCTTAAGCTAACATTCCACTCCTTGTCATTGCCAAATACAAGGCTCATGACATGGAGTACGGAGAGTGGATTAGCTAAAGAGACTGGTACCCAGGCTACTCAGTCTACCACAATACAGAACAATATGCTGTCCCATAACACTTAACCCTGACGTGCTTCTCCGGGCCTCAAAGCAATTTCACTCTGTTAGCAACATTAGCTGTTAGCATCTCTCTTCTGCTCGACTGGGTCAAAGCAGGGAACGAGGTGGCAGCCAGGAGCCGGCATCCCTCCACTCACCCCCCTCTCTCTGCTTCCACACTGCCCTCAGGGGCTCTGTATCGGTGTAGCCCTGGGCTATAAACGCTCCACCTCTTCCCTAAAAGTGCGAGGGGGTTTCATCTCTCTCTCTCTCTTCCTCTCTCTCGCTCCCTCGTTCCTCGAGTAGCCAAGGAGCCTTGAGCGAGCTGACAGCTTCTTGACGGATCAGATCTGTGTTGAAAGGCCGACATCGTCGCCGGTGGAGTGATCATCACCACCTCGACGTCGCCAGGGGATGATGATGCTCACAGCGACGTCAAAACGCGAAGAGCACGATCGGGGAAATGAGAGAATGTGTAAATTGACAACATCTTGTGCCACAGTGGTTTGATAATATCATGTTGAACAACAATAAGGCACGTCCCATCCTGAGGGCCTGGTGAAAAAGAGGCAACAAGACGGCATGAATTCTCCTGAGGACAGGGATGAGAACATGCTCACACTGCAACTTCCAGTACAGGATCCTTTATCTCTCTCCGACAGACAGACAGACAGACAGACAGACAGACAGACAGACAGACAGACAGACAGACAGACAGACAGACAGACAGACAGACAGACAGACAGACAGACAGACAGACAGACAGACAGACAGACAGACAGACAGACAGACAGACAGACAGACAGACAGACAGACAGACAGACAGACAGACAGACAGACAGACAGACAGACAGACAGTACCTGATGTGTCACATATAACTGCATGTGTGTAGCTCGAAATACGTAGATTCTTTGATAAGGCAATGGCCGCACACACACACGCACATTAAACCGCGCAAGTATGCACACACACAAACACACACTCGCGTACACAAACACAAGCGCCACCACCACACCGACACACAGCATCCAAACAAGACTTCCACAGGAAAAAGGACCGAAGCAACTTTTCCTCTCCCCTCATCTTTCCTTGCATAGACAGCAGGAGATAAAGTGTTTCTGACACCTGTGTGGGTAAAATGATATTTATGTAGCGCGTGGGGGTCATTTGTTCAAGGAAAAAAATGGCTTATTACAGGGCCTGCATGATTAGGTGATTTATCCTCTGAGCAGAGTCCCCTTCCTCACTCTGATGTACTCCCAGTACAAATTACCGCCTGCATCTATTAGGGCCATCAAGGTGCTTGGCTCTATTGAGCTCTCAGGACTAAAATACTATAAACACCATGATCTGGCCTGGGAGATTTCGATTCAGTCAATTTACTGAGGAGGAAGAGGCCTTGTTATGGCCTTGTAGTTGCCATAACATATTCGGCTCATGTAAGGCATCCAACTTCTTTTTGATGACCAATTCTATGCACTGAGGTATGTCATATGTAGCTATAAGCAATATTATTCCAGAATACAAAAACAGCATTTCAACTAAGTAGTGTCATTAACCCTTCAAATATTTTAAAGATACTACTTGTTTCTGTCACATGGTCAAAGGAAACCACGAGCCTCTTTAAACATGAACTGTTCCTCTTCACCATGACCATTAGCGCCTGAGACCACATTCAAATATGTTTCATAAGAATTGCTCAATAATTCAGAAAATGTCATATTTCGAGATTTTTTTACGTGACATTTGGTGAGCGTGCGTGCCTCTGGGCAGTACATGGTATACTGCTAAGAAGAACCGTGACTGAGGAGATGAGAGATCACCACACGCTCATACGCTGGTGGACTCACAATCACGAACACACATACACACAGCGAGGACGTGTGGTCCTGCGTTAGTCATTCATTAACTCAGACCACACATTTGAACTAGAAAGCTATTTTGAGGGGGACAACATTTTCTCAGACTGATCTGCTAGTGTCTCTACGTGTGTGTGTATATAAGGTCAGTAAGGTCTGCTAACATGAGATGGTGGTCACTGACATCTGACAGTGCACTGTAGAAGGGCTCCCTCTATAGGTTGGTTAAAGAACTGCACCTCTCCACACGCGCACACAAAGAGAAGGAGAAAAACACGAGACGGCCCCTTCGCCTACTGAAGCGCGGGCTCTCGTCTGCACACCTGAGAAAGGGGAGGAGTGATGTCTCCCAGGGCATTAGCGAGTCTGTTTAATCACAGCGTCTCAACTACCAAAGGAAAACGAACAAACAGCTGAACCAAAAGAGAGAGGCAGACAGCGGGAGTCTCTCACTGTTTCACTCCCTCGCGGAGGAGAGGAAAGAGAGTTTGGAGTTTTGAGGTTCACGGGCATCTATCTTTCGATCATGCTCTCTCTACTTATTCTATGGAAAGTTCTGTAAGTGGGTCTTGGTGTATCTGTTACGCAGGTCCAGAATACTGTGACTGAACAATAACAATGGAGATGACTCTCTCCCCTGCATCCATGAGGAGTGTGTGTATATATGTGTGTGTGTGTGTATCATTCTGCGGATGCTGCTCTTCTAAGTCCCCGTGGAAACCGCCTGGGGCCGCCCTGCTGACACCGCTGCGCCTCGCCCGCCGCCCTATTTCACATCAAATACTGTGGATCAACACACACTCCGCACCCTCCATTTCACACTGCTCGCTTCCTCTCTCGCACACACGCACACACACACACACACAGTCTTGTACAACTAACCTTGTGGGGACACACATTTCCGTCCCATTCAAAATCCCATTTCCACTAAACAATAACCCGTACCCTAACCTTAACCTGAAAACCTAACCTTAACCGTAATCCTGGCTCCTAACCCTAAACCTAAAACTAACCCTAGCTAGAAAAACCTCATTCTAACCCTAACACTAAATTTAACCTTAAACTTAAACCCTCTAGAAATAGCATTTCACCTTCCGGGGACGAACAAAATGTCTTCAGTTGGTCAAATTTTTGTTAGTTTACTATTCTTGTGGGGACATGTGGTCCCCACATGTATAGTTAAAAACGTCCACACACACACACACACACACACACACACACACACACACACACACACACACACACACACACACACACACACACACACACACACACACACACACACACACACATCTGGTGGCGCTAGGATATTGAGAGGGATAATTATCATGAACAGTTACAGTATGCATTACTAACAACTATTTCAAATCAATATGAGGAGCAACAAAAACGGAGTGTGTGACGCATTACAGACTGCTCCGTCGGAGCCAGTGCATAAACCGCTATTGGTATTTTAAGTTGTTTTTGTAATAAAGCCCATGCATTTAGGAGTGTGTCAGTGTGCGTTTTGTGAGAGTTCAAGACAGACGAGAGACGGATAGAGAGAGACGGGAGAAACCACCCAACTGAGCTTTGTCACAATAACGTGTCACACGTAGTTCTGTCAACACAGGCTGACAGGGGAGAGAGAAGAGAGGGATCTCTCTCTCTCTCTCGAAGTGAGGACTGTAGTACACTCTCAGTGGCTCTTCAGACACACTGGACTGGGGAGCTGTTTAATATGGGTACAATGTACTCAGGTATATTACATTGTTTTGAGAAACTCCTGAGAACGAAGACTGATTCATCCCCAGATTTGGGGATGAATGTAAAAGTGTAAGTGTAAAACCCTGACTCATTGTGAAAATAAAGTGAAAATGATAGTTTTGGGACAAAGCGATTATTTCTGAGTCTGACTAGAAAATGGAGCTTCAGGGAGCAGGGAGATATGATTTATGACAAATCTTCAATAGCCAAAAACATTGGAAAACTGAAATCAGGAATAGCATGCAAATTGTAAGCCGAAAATTGACTAGACCCTTCAAATGAGTGTGTTTAGTATTTCAGACACTACTTCCACACTTTAAAAACATGTGCGCACTAGCTTTAAAGGGAGATCAGTTAATACACTTACCAGTTCTTTCATACGATGAGTCAGAACACTGTTCAGAGGATTACTTCCAATAGCCCTCTTTCTCACACCCAACTGAAGATGAGTTACTCAAATCGGGTTTGATCTTCCATCCGACATCGTAATTGCAATAATGTGGAAACTGAAATTTCCCCCTGTTTAATTTGCACTAGCTCAAACACTGCTGTATCTCTCTCTACCTATCACTCTCTTTCCCTCCCTCTCTTGCCTTTCTACCACCCACACAATTCAGTAAATTGCAATTTCCAGGGTGCCTTATTGAAGTCTATGATTAGTGAGCTGTTACACTCAGAGAGAGGGCGAGAGCGAGAGTGGGCGAGAGAGAGAGTGGGCGAGAGA
>NW_027256570.1:0-6379 GCF_045679555.1 Salvelinus alpinus
GCACCCTGACGACAGGACGCACCCTGACGCACCCTAACGACGCACCCTGACGCACCCTAACGACGCACCCTGACGCACCCTAACGACGCACCCTGACGCACCCTAACGACGCACCCTGACGCACCCTAACGACGCACCCTGACGCACCCTAACAACGCACCCTGACGACCCTAGCGACGCACCCTGACGCACCCTAACGACGCACCCTGACGCACCCTAACGACGCACCCTGACGCACCCTAACGACGCACCCTGACGAACCCTAACGACGCACCCTGACGCACCCTAATGACGCACCCTAACGACGCACCCTGATCGCACCCTAACGACGCACCCTGACGCACCCTAACGACGCACCCTGACGCACCCTAACGACGCACCCTGACGCACCCTAACAACGCACCCTAACGACACAACGCACCCTGACGCACCCTAACGACGCACCCTGACGCACCCTAACGACGCACCCTGACGCACCCTAACGACGCACCCTGACGCACCCTAACGACGCACCCTGACGCACCCTAACGACGCACCCTGACGAACCCTAACGACGCACCCTGACGCACCCTAACGACGCACCCTGACGCACCCTAACGACGCACCCTGACGAACCCTAACGACGCACCCTGACCGCACCCTAACGACGCACCCTGACGCACCCTAACGACGCACCCTGACGCACCCTAACGACGCACCCTGACGACACCCTAACGACGCACCCTGACGCACCCTAACGACGCACCCTGACGCACCCTAACGACGCACCCTGACGCACCCTAACGACGCACCCTGACGCACCCTAACGACGCACCCTGACGCACCCTAACGACGCACCCTGACGCACCCTAACGACGCACCCTGACGCACCCTAACGACGCACCCTGACGCACCCTAACGACGCACCCTGACGCACCCTAACGACGCACCCTGACGCACCCTAACGACGCACCCTGACGCACCCTAACGACGCACCCTGACGCACCCTAACGACGCACCCTGACGCACCCTAACGACGCACCCTGACGAACCCTAACGACGCACCCTGACGCACCCTAACGACGCACCCTGACGCACCCTAACAACGCACCCTGACGACCCTAACGACGCACCCTGACGCACCCTAACGACGCACCCTGACGCACCCTAACGACGCACCCTGACGCACCCTAACGACGCACCCTGACGCACCCTAACGACGCACCCTGACGCACCCTAACGACGCACCCTGACGCACCCTAACGACGCACCCTGACGCACCCTAACGACGCACCCTGACGAACCCTAACGACGCACCCTGACGCACCCTAACGACGCACCCTGACGCAACCTAACGACGCACCCTGACGCACCCTAACGACGCACCCTGACGAACCCTAACGACGCACCCTGACGCACCCTAACGCCGCACCCTGACGCACCCTAACGACGCACCCTAACCAACGCACCCTAACGACAGGACGCACCCTGACGCACCCTGACGCACCCTGACGCACCCTAACAACGCACCCTAACGACACGACGCACCCTGACGCACCCTAACGACGCACCCTGACGCACCCTAACGACGCACCCTGACGCACCCTGACGACGCACCCTGACGCACCCTAACGACGCACCCTGACGCACCCTAACGACGCACCCTGACGCACCCTAACGACGCACTCTGACGCACCCTAACAACGCACCCTGACGCACCCTAACGACGCACCCTGACGCACCCTAACGACGCACCCTGACGCACCCTAACAACGCACTCTGACGACACAACGCACCCTGACGAACCCTAACGACGCACCCTGACGCACCCTAACGACGCACCCTGACGCACCCTAACGACGCACCCTGACTCACCCTAACAACGCACCCTGACGACACAACGCACCCTGACGAACCCTAACGACGCACCCTGATGCACCCTAACGACGCACCCTGACGCACCCTAACGACGCACCCTGACGCACCCTAACAACGCACCCTGACGCAACCTAACGACGCACCCTGACGCACCCTAACGACGCACCCTGACGAACCCTAAACGCACCCTGACGAACCCTAACGACGCACCCTAACGACGCACCCTGACACACCCTAACGACGCACCCTGACGCACCCTAGCGACGCACCCTGACGCACCCTAACGACGCACCCTGACGCACCCTAACAACGCACCCTAACGACACAACGCACCCTGACGCACCCTAACGACGCACCCTGACGCACCCTAACGACGCACCCTGACGCACCCTAACGACGCACCCTGACGCACCCTAACGACGCACCCTGACGCACCCTAACGACGCACCCTGACGAACCCTAACGACGCACCCTGACGCACCCTAACGACGCACCCTGACGCACCCTAACGACGCACCCTGACGCACCCTAACGACGCACCCTGACGCACCCTAACGACGCACCCTGACGAACCCTAACGACGCACCCTGACGCACCCTAACGACGCACCCTGACGCACCCTAACAACGCACCCTGACGACACAACGCACCCTGACGAACCCTAACGACGCACCCTGACGCACCCTAACGACGCACCCTGACGCACCCTAACAACGCACCCTGACGCACCCTAACGACGCACCCTGACGCACCCTAACGACGCACCCTGACGCACCCTAACGACGCACCCTGACGAACCCTAACGACGCACCCTGACGCACCCTAACGACGCACCCTGACGCACCCTAACGACGCACCCTGACGAACCCTAACGACGCACCCTGACGCACCCTAACGACGCACCCTGACGCACCCTAACGACGCACCCTGACGCACCCTAACGACGCACCCTGACGCACCCTAACGACGCACCCTGACGCACCCTAACGACGCACCCTGACGCACCCTAACGACGCACCCTGACGCACCCTAACGACGCACCCTGACGCACCCTAACGACGCACCCTGACGCACCCTAACAACGCACCCTGACGACCCTAACGACGCACCCTGACGCACCCTAACGACGCACCCTGACGCACCCTAACGACGCACCCTGACGCACCCTAACGACGCACCCTGACGCACCCTAACGACGCACCCTGACGCACCCTAACGACGCACCCTGACGCACCCTAACAACGCACCCTAACAGACGCACCCTGACGCACCCTAACGACGCACCCTAATCGCACCCTAACGACCGCACCCTGACGCACCCTAACGACGCACCCTGACGCACCCTAACGACGCACCCTGACGAACCCTAACAACGCACCCTAACGACAGGACGCACCCTGACGCACCCTAACGACGTACCCTATCGCACCCTAACGACGCACCCTGACACACCCTAACGACGCACCCTGACGCACCCTAACTACGCACCCTGACGAACCCTAACGACGCACCCTGACGCACCCTAACAACGCACCCTGACGCACCCTAACGACGCACCCTGACGCACCCTAACAACGCACCCTGACGACACAACGCACCCTGACGCACCCTAACGACGCACCCTGACGCACCCTAACGACGCACCCTGACGCACCCTAACGACGCACCCTGACGAACCCTAACGACGCACCCTGACGCACCCTAACGACGCACCCTGACGCACCCTAACTACGCACCCTGACGAACCCTAACGACGCACCCTGACGCACCCTAACGACGCACCCTGACGCACCCTAACAACGCACCCTGACGCAACCTAACGACGCACCCTGACGCACCCTAATGACGCACTCTGACGAACCCTAACGACGCACTCTGACGCACCCTACGCACCCGACGCACCCTAACGACGCACCCTGACACACCCTAACAACGCACCCTAACGACAGGACGCACCCTGACGCACCCTAACGACGCACCCTGACGCACCCTAACGACGCACCCTGACGCACCCTAACGACACACCCTGACGAACCCTAACGACGCACCCTAACGACAGGACGCACCCTGACGCACCCTAACGACGCACCCTGACGCACCCTAACAACGCACCCTAACGACAGGACGCACCCTGACGCACCCTGACGCACCCTGACGCACCCTAACAACGCACCCTAACGACACAACGCACCCTGACGCACCCTAATGACGCACCCTGACGCACCCTAAAGACGCACCCTGACGCACCCTAACGACGCAACCTAACGACGCACCCTGACGCACCCTAACAACGCACCCTGACGAACCCTAACGACGCACCCTGACGCACCCTAACGACACACCCTGACGCACCCTAACGACGCACTCTGACGACACAACGCACCCTGACGAACCCTAACGACGCACCCTGACGCACCCTAACGACGCACCCTGACGAACCCTAACGACGCACCCTGACGCACCCTAACGACGCACCCTGACTCACCCTAACAACGCACCCTGACGGCACAACGCACCCTGACGAACCCTAACGACGCACCCTGATGCACCCTAACGACGCACCCTGACGCACCCTAACGACGCACCCTGACGAACCCTAACAACGCACCCTGACGCACCCTAACGACGCACCCTGACGAACCCTAACGACGCACCCTGACGCAACCTAACGACGCACCCTGACGCACCCTAACAACGCACCCTGATGACACAACTCACCCTGACGAACCCTAACGACGCACCCTGACGCACCCTAACGACACACCCTGACGCACCCTAACGACGCACTCTGACGAACCCTAACGACGCACCCTGACGCACCCTAACGACGCACCCTGGCGAACCCTAACGAGGCACCCTAGCGACGCACCCTGACACACCCTAACGACGCACCCTGACGAACCCTAACGACGCACCCTGACGCACCCTAACGAAGCACCCTGACTCACCCTAACAACGCACCCTGACGACACAACGCACCCTGACGAACCCTAACGACGCACCCTGACGCACCCTAACGACGCACTCTGACGAACCCTAACGACGCACTCTGACGCACCCTAACGACGCACCCTAACGACGCACCCTAACGACGCACCCTGACACACCCTAACAACGCACCCTAACGACAGGACGCACCCTGACGCACCCTAACGACGCACCCTGACGCACCCTAACGACGCACCCTGACGCACCCTAACGACACACCCTGACGAACCCTAACGACGCACCCTAACGACAGGACGCACCCTGACGCACCCTAACGACGCACCCTGACGCACCCTAACAACGCACCCTAACGACAGGACGCACCCTGACGCACCCTGACGCACCCTGACGCACCCTAACAACGCACCCTAACGACACAACGCACCCTGACGCACCCTAACGACGCACCCTGACGCACCCTAAAGACGCACCCTGACGCACCCTAACGACGCAACCTAACGACGCACCCTGACGCACCCTAACAACGCACCCTGACGAACCCTAACGACGCACCCTGACGCACCCTAACGACACACCCTGACGCACCCTAACGACGCACTCTGACGACACAACGCACCCTGACGCACCCTAACGACGCACCCTGACGAACCCTAACGACGCACCCTGACGCACCCTAACGACGCACCCTGACTCACCCTAACAACGCACCCTGACGGCACAACGCACCCTGACGAACCCTAACGACGCACCCTGATGCACCCTAACGACGCACCCTGACGCACCCTAACGACGCACCCTGACGAACCCTAACAACGCACCCTGACGCACCCTAACGACGCACCCTGACGAACCCTAACGACGCACCCTGACGCAACCTAGCGACGCACCCTGACACACCCTAACGACGCACCCTGACGAACCCTAACGACGCACCCTGACGCACCCTAACGAAGCACCCTGACTCACCCTAACAACGCACCCTGACGACACAACGCACCCTGACGACACCCTAACGACGCACCCTGACGCACCCTAACGACGCACCCTGACGCACCCTAACGACGCACCCTGACGCACCCTAACGACGCACCCTGACGAACGCCACCGACGCACGCCTATCTCACCCTAACGACGCACCCTAACGACGCACCCTATCGCACCCTAACGACGCACCCTGACACACCCTAACGACGCACCCTGACGCACCCTAACTACGCACCCTGACGAACCCTAACGACGCACCCTGACGCACCCTAACGACGCACCCTGACGCACCCTAACGACGCACCCTGACGCACCCTAACAACGCACCCTGACGACACAACGCACCCTGACGCACCCTAACGACGCACCCTGACGCACCCTAACGACGCACCCTGACGCACCCTAACGACGCACCCTGACGAACCCTAACGACGCACCCTGACGCACCCTAACGACGCACCCTGACGCACCCTAACGACGCACCCTGACGAACCCTAACGACGCACCCTGACGCACCCTAACGACGCACCCTGACGAACCCTAACGACGCACCCTGACGCACCCTAACGACGCACCCTGACGCACCCTA
>NW_027256571.1:0-6366 GCF_045679555.1 Salvelinus alpinus
ATGGTTAAGATTTTATTTACGTGTTAGTTGTTAGCATGCTAGACATGGAGTATGGTTAACATTGTATCTTCGTGTTAGTTGTTAGCATGCTAGACATGGAGTATGGTTAACATTGTATCTACGTGTTAGCTGTTAGCATGCTAGACATGGAGTATGGTTAACATTGTATCTACGTGTTAGCTGTTAGCATGCTAGACATGGAGTATGGTTAACATTGTATCTACGTGTTAGCTGTTAGCATGCTAGACATGGAGTATGGTTAACATTGTATCTACGTGTTAGTTGTTAGCATGCTAGACATGGAGTATGGTTAACATTGTATCTACGTGTTAGCTGTTAGCATGCTAGACATGGAGTATGGTTAACATTGTATCTACGTGTTAGCTGTTAGCATGCTAGACATGGAGTATGGTTAACATTGTATCTACGTGTTAGCTGTTAGCATGCTAGACATGGAGTATGGTTAACATTGTATCTACGTGTTAGCTGTTAGCATGCTAGACATGGAGTATGGTTAACATTGTATCTACGTGTTAGCTGTTAGCATGCTAGACATGGAGTATGGTTAACATTGTATCTACGTGTTAGTTGTTAGCATGCTAGACATGGAGTATGGTTAACATTGTATCTACGTGTTAGCTGTTAGCATGCTAGACATGGAGTATGGTTAACATTGTATCTACGTGTTAGCTGTTAGCATGCTAGACATGGAGTATGGTTAACATTGTATCTTCGTGTTAGCTGTTAGCATGCTAGACATGGCGTTTGATTTACATTGTATCTTCGTGTTAGCTGTTAGCATGCTAGACATGGAGTATGGTTAACATTTTATTCACGTGTTTATTTATTTCACCTTTATTTAACAAGGTAGGCCAGTTCAGTTGAGAACAAATTCTCATTTACAACTGTAACCTGGCCAAGATAAAGCAAAGCAGTGTGACAAAAACAACAACACAGAGATACACATGGGATAAACACATGGGTTAGCTATTAGCATGCTAGCACAGCCAGAGCCCTTGATCATGCATGTTTCTCTGTATGGTGTTGATACTGCACGGTGCAAGACGTAAACCCACAGATGTGTGTGAGGTTAACGTGATGATGTGGCTCTCCTGATGACCGGGTGAATGCAGCCTCGGAGGAAGAGGGAAGATTCATGGACCACGACGAGACACAGCTGTCCACCGCAATAACATTAACATTCCCATCTCTCTCTCTCACTCTCACACACACACACACTGCGGTTGATTTGTCCCAAGACACTTCCATTGCACACTGGTTGCACAATTGTAGGCATTGAGAAGTTACTTTTCTTGATCGTTTTTTTGTAAAAGAGTGTTTGTCAGTGTGTTTATGTAAATTCTATTCTATTTCATCTGCTCCCACCCAGAGCGGTAACCTTCCATGTTAACAGAGATGGCAGGATGTCATCGTCTGGAAAAAAGAGAGAATGAAAAGGGGAGAGGTCTTGTAGAGTAAACCAAGGTCTTACACACACCAAATATAGCCATGTATTCCTGCTACTGGCCTTGTTCCACACACACACACACACACACACACACACACACACACACACACACACACACACACAAAAAAAAATATATGAGAGAGCAGCATTCACTTTGTGCCACAGCAGAGCTGCTTTTCAACTGGGTGAGCAGACAGACAGACACTGTTGGGGAGCGTCAACTGATTGGAATGGCTGCAGGACAAATCAACAGAAAGTCTCCTTTTTCCCTCTGTTTGACTTAAGAGAAAGCGCAGTGGTCACTCACTCTAACCCCCCCCCCCCCCTTCTCTGTCTCTGTCCAATCCCATCAGATGTAAATAATCATCAAGTCCTTGTTTAGTTAAATCAGGTGTTATACAACTGGTCTGGAACAAAAGCCTGCACACCCTGTGGGTCACCTATGATTGAATAACACTGTAGTATAGACCATGGTTTACAGAGAGGGTTAACTGAATAGCTCTACTATACACATGCTCTTCTTTACGTCCTAATGTCAGATAAGAAGTCCTTTGAAAGTCTCTTGGATGTTGTTTTAAACAATAGTAGCCTAGTAGAGCCAGGGGTCCTAGCTGGATCACCATGCATCATAGCAGTTCTGGTTAACGCCTGAAAAAAAAATCTAATCCTAGAAAGGGCAATGGGGTGAGTTTCATATTAAAAACACCATAAACTGCTCGGTTAAGTGAACCTTTTTTATGTGAACAAGTCTCCGTGCGGGTGTAGTTGTTGGGAGTCAAGCGAGGACAGCTGAAAAGTTTCTCTTAGGCTGAGATGAGAAGAATTGACAGATTGTGAAGGCATGGAAAATGAACCTTAGGCTTGTCTGATTTGGCAAAGTGTGTGCGTGCGTGCGTGCACTCGCTTTCATGCATGTGAAAAATATGGGTCTGTAGCTGGAGGGAATGAAAACACAAAAAGGACACACACACACACACACACACTGATGTCATCATCGTGCGACATGAAAACTAGCTATATCGTTATCGATTAGATAAGCAGAAACACAACAGCTGAAAAAGGTATTCCTAGAAAAATATTCCCTGTAGATTCTGGAAAACGGATTGTCATTCAAGAACAGAACAGTATCTGCAGCCTCAGTCTGGAAATAGCCTAGACACTGACTGCAACAGCTGTTTTCACCAAACCTCTGGTACCCTAAGCCTATATAGTGCCCTACGTTTAGCCAGGGCCCATAGGCTGCACTATATAGGTAATAGGGTGCCATTTGGGATGCTGTGTAGAAAAGAGACAGCTGAAAAATCATGTTATATTAAATTGGGTTATTGTTCCCATAGATTGGTTGCAGAAATAAAGGACAGATGCATTTGCACTACAACAGAATAGAGTAGGACAGAACAGCCCTGTGTCTCACTGGCATACTGTGCTCAGAGACCCCCCCCCCCCCACCCTCCACTCAAGTAAATGAATTTCAAAGGGCTTTAATGGCATGGGAAACATGATTACATTGCCAAAGTAAGTTAAATAGATAATTAGAAACAGTTAAATTAACAATATTAAATGAACAGTAAACGTGAGTCACAAAAGTTTCAAAGGAATAGAGACATTTCACCTGTCATTATGTCTATGTACAGTGTTGTAACGATGTGCAAATAGTTAAAGTACAAAAGGGAAAATAAATAAACATATATATGGGTTGTGTTTGTTCTTCACTGGTTGCCCTTTTCTTGTGGCAACAGGTCACACATCTTGCTGCTGCGATGGTACACTGTGGTATTTCACCCAGTAGATATGGGAGTTTATCAAACTGGGTTTGTTTTTGAATTATTTGTGGATCTGTGTAATCTGAGTGAAATATGTGTCTCTAATATGGTCATACATTTGGCAGGAGGTTAGGAAGTGCAGCTCAGTTTCCACACCCAGGTCTGCCTACGGCGGCCTTTCTCAATAGCAAGGCTTTGCTCACTGAGTCTGTACATAGTCAAATCTTTCCTTAATTTTGGGTCAGTCACAGTGGTTAGGTTTTCTGTCACTGTGTACTCTCTGTTTAGGGCCAAATAACATTCTAGTTTGCTCAGTTTTTTTTGTTAATTCTTTCCAATGCGTCAAGTAATTCTCTTGTTGTTTTCTCATGATTTGGTTGGGTCTGTTTGTGTTTGTGAACAGAGCCCAAGGACCAGCTTGCTTAGGGGAGTCTTCTCCAGGTTCATCTCTCTGTAGGTGATGGCTTGGTTTTGTAAGGTTTGGTAATCACTTCCTTTTAGGTGGTTGTAGAATTTAACAGCTCTTTTCTGGATTTCGATCATTAGCGGGTATCGGCCTAATTCTGCTATGTATACATTATTTGGTGTTTTACGTTGTACAGTCATGGCCAAAAGTGTTGAGAATGACACAAATATTAATTTTCACAAAGACTGCTGCCTCAGTGTCTTTAGATATTTTTGTTAGATGTTACTATGGAATACTGAAGTATAATTACAAGCATTTCATAAGTGTCAAAGGCTTTTATTGACAATTACATGAAGTTGATGCAAAGAGTCAATATTTGCAGTGTTGACCCTTCTTTTTCAAGACCTCTGCAATCCCGCCCTGGCATGCTGTCAATTAATCTCTGGGCCACATCCTGACTGATGGCAGCCCATTCTTGCATAATCAATGCTTGGAGTTTGTCCGAATTTGTGGGTTTTTGTTTGTCCACCCGCCTCTTGAGGATTGACCACAAGTTCTCAATGGGATTAAGGTCTGGGGAGTTTCCTGGCCATGGACCCAAAATATTGATGTTTTGTTCCCCGAGCCACTTAGTTATCACTTTTGCCTTATGGCAAGATGCTCCATCATGCTGGAAAAGGCATTGTTCTTCACCAAACTGTTCCTGGAAGGTTGGGAGAAGTTGCTCTCGGAGGATTTGTTGGTACCATTCTTTATTCATAGCTGAATTGTGAGTGAGCCCACTCCCTTGGCTGAGAAGCAACCCCACACATGAATGGTCTTAGGATGCTTTACTGTTGGCATGACACAGGACTGATGGTAGCGCTATCCTTGTCTTCTCCGGACAAGCTTTTTTCCAGATGCCCCAAACAATCGGAAAGGGGATTGATCAGAGAAAAGGACTTTACCCCAGTCCTCAGCAGTCCAATCCCTGTACCTTTTGCAGAATATCAGTCTGTCCCTGATGTTTTTCCTGGAGAGAAGTGGCTTCTTTGCTGCCCTTCTTGACACCAGGCCATCCTCCAAAAGTCTTCGCCTCACTGTGCGTGCAGATGCACTCACACCTGCCTGCTGCCATTCCTGAGCAAGCTCTGTACTGGTGGTGCCCCGATCCCGCAGCTGAATCAACTTTAGGAGACGGTCCTGGTGCTTGTTGGACTTTCTTCGGCGCCCTGAAGCCTTCTTCACTACAATTGAACCGTTCTCCTTGAAGTTCTTGATGATCTGATAAATGGTGGATTTAGGTGAAATCTTACTGGCAGCAATATCCTTGCCTGTGAAGCCCTTTTTGTGAAAAGCAATGATGACGGCACGTGTTTCCTTGCAGGTAAACATGTTTGACAGAGGAAGAACAATGATTCCAAGCACCACCCTCCTTTTGAAGCTTCCAGTCTGTTATTTGAACTCAATCAGCATGACCGAGTATCTCCAGCCTTGTCCTCGTCAACACTCACACCTGTGTTAACGAGAGAATCACTGATATGATGTCAGCTGGTCCTTTTGTGGCAGGGCTGAAATGCAGTGGAAATGTTTTTGGGGGATTCAGTTCATTTGCATGGCAAAGAGGGACTTTGCAATTAATTGCAATTCATCTGATCACTCTTCATACCATTCTGGAGTATATGCAAATTGCCAGTATACAAACTGAGGCAGCAGACTTTGTGAAAATTAATATTTGATTCATTCTCATAACTTTTGGCCATGACTGTACACAGAGGATATTTTTGCAGAATTCTGCGTGCAGAGTCTTAATTTGGTGTTTGTCCCATTTTGTGAATTCTTGGTCGGTGAGCGGACCCGAGACCTCACAACCATAAAGGGCAATGAGTTCTAAAACTGATTGAAGTATTTTTAGCCAGATCCTAATTGGTATGTTGAATTTTATGTTCCTTTTGGTGGCATTATGGTGGTATGCAGCCAGCAGCATACCACCCTGCATTCCACTGCTGGCTTGCTTCTGAAGCTAAGCAGGGTTGGTCCTGGTCAGTCTCTGGATGGGAGACCAGATGCTGCTGGAAGTGGTGTTGGAGGGCCAGTAGGAGGCACTCTTTCCTCTGGTCTAAAAAATATCCCAATGCCCCAGACACTGCCCTGTGTAGGGTGCCCGGGTGTCCTGACTCTCTGAGGTCATTATAGATCCCATGGCACTTATCGTAAGAGTAGGGGTGTTGACCCCGGTGTCCCAGCTAAATTCCCAATCTGGCTCTCAAACCATCATGGTCACCTAATAATCCCAGTTTACAATTGGCTCATTCATCCCCCTCCTCTCCCCTGTAACTATTCCCCAGGTTGTTGCTGTAAATGAGAACGTGTTCTCAGTCAACTTACCTGTTAAAATAAAGGATTAAAAAAAGAATAGAAGGCCCTTCTTGCCTTGTCTCAGATCTGACACAGCGTTGTGGAAGTTACCTGTTTAGTTTTTTTTGTCTGCTCCAGGGATACGATGTCTAGATGGAATTTGTATTTGTGGTCCAGGCAACTGGACCTTTTTTGGAACACCATTGTTTTTGTCTTACTGAGATTTACAGTGCCCAGGCCTGACATAATCTGTGCAGAATCTTTCTTTCTCTCTCTCTCTCTTCTCCTCACTTGATACTAGAGTGTAGCAATTGGCCAGTGTTGATTTTTCAGTGTAGCATTTCTAGTGTTGATTCAGGAGTTAAATTCACTCTGTTTTTACGATCTGTGTT
>NW_027256572.1:0-6360 GCF_045679555.1 Salvelinus alpinus
AACCCTTTCATGCGTGAGTTCCAAATATTCTGTAACGGTCGCCCCAGCGTGAGTTGTTTTATGCACGTGATGTTAGAACGTTCTCTCCAATTCCAGAATGTGATTGTTATGTAACAGTACATTTAACCTGCGCTGCCCTCAAACCAAAGCACGCCGCCTGTTTTATTTGTCAATTTTAAATTATTTTCTAAAACAGTTTTTTATTTTATAATAACAGTTTGAAATGAGGTGTGTTCCGCCTCATTCATTCACATAAAAGTAGTCATTTTTACTTTTGCGGACCAATTAATTTTTTTTACATTTCTGACCCGGACAAAATTCCCCAAACACTTCTCAATTGTTTGTGCAGTTCAAGTCTGCAGACATTTACTCATCTGCCGTCCTGCATACACGTGTTCATATTTTCCACCTGTCGCCTGCATCGCAATCAAAGTTGTTTTCGTTACCAATAAATAACTTTGGAAATGTGTGCGTTTCTATCAAAGTGCCTTATTACGTTATAATAGTTTCTGCATGTCGTGTTATGTCGTTTCTACTGTAGCATCATGTTTTTGTGTATATTCATTATAACCGCGGACACGCGATGTAACGTTACTCATTTCATAACATGTATGGTGATATACCCAATGCTTAGGTATCTAGCTACAGTCTTATTAGCTCTGGAAAACAATGCTAATTGCGTCACGGATGTATTAGCATGTGTTGTATGTTGAAGCTACCCTGGCCTTTTGACTCCCAAGTGGCACAGCGTCTCAGTGCTAGAGGCGTCACTACAGACACCCATCTTCAAATCCAGACTGCGTTTCTATCAAAGTAAGTGCCTAATTACGTTATAATAGTTTCTGTGTCGTGTTATACCGTTTCTACTGTAGCTCACTGTGTGTATGGAGCATAATATATTTGTGTATATTCCTTATAACCGCGGACACGCTAGGTAACGTTACTCATGTTACTCACCTTTTATGGTGTTATATTCAATCGTGCTTATGTAGCTAGTTACATTATTCTATTAGCTCTGTAAAACAATGCTAAATGCGTCAGAAGTATTGGCATGTTGTATTTTGACGCTACCCTGGAAAAATATCTTATACCACTTGGTCGTTTTCTGAGTTCATTCCACAAAGCTGTTTATCATGTCGGCCTTATCCACTGCCCCCATTTTGAGGTAATAGTCAAGCACGCAGTCTGGTTTGATGTTTCTCTGTCTGGTTTGTTTCTCTCTCCCGTCAGGTGGTTCACCTTCCCTGTGGCCGACATGGTTGCTGTATGGACAGTGGAGAGGACATGGACGTCTCGTTTGTCATGGCACTTTACTGCCAGCTGTTGACATCTCTTGTTTTGTATAACGGGTCATTTAGGATGGCAGTAGCGTTGATGATGAAATGCAGTCATAGCAGCAGAACTAGAAAGCAGTCTTGGGAAAAGAGGGTGGCAAAGAAGGGAGTTGCAAACATAGCATCTCTGCTCCAGTATTCTCTTAGGGAGTTCTTCTTTACTGTCACCAGGAATGTATACATTTCACTAATTGTGGTTGTCCCCCCACTCCTGGTGTAACAGTATAACTTTACGTCCGTCCCCTCGCCCATACCCGGGCGCGAACCAGGGACCCTCTGCACACATCAACACCACGAAGCATCGTTACCCATCGCTCCACAAAAGCCGCGGCCCTTGCTGTGCAAGGGGAACCACTACTTCAAGGTTTCAGAGCAAGTGACGTAACTGATTGAAACGCTATTAGCGCGTACCCGCTAACTAGCTAGCCATTTCACATCCGTTACACTGGCTCTCTCTTATCCTGTAGCTCCAAGGCATAGCGATTGGTCTCTACTATGTCTCCCACTAGCTCCTCTGTCAGAAACAACTTGAAGCACTCTGCCTCAGATGGAAATGGCAAGGGGCGTTGCACTCCAGACTGGGACTCAACACAATCAGCAGGGCCAGGAGGGGTGAAATGGCTGGCAGCCTTCCAGCTACCACAGAACTCCTGTACTTCATCCACTGTCAGTCTGCCACCATCACCACCAGCATCTTCTAATGGAACTGGGACTTTGTCAGTGGACAAGGGGTCCTCAGATTCAGGGTTCTCAATGGCTACAAGGTTGGGGGGCAGCTCCTCACTGTCAGAATCTGATTCCTGACTTTCAGACTCAAAATCTCCAGAATTTCCACATTTGTGAGTTGTCTCCTTTTGAAAGTTATTGCTAATGCTACAGCTTAGCTCACTATCTACATACATAAACAACAACACTGAATGGTTTAGAGTGAGAGGGTACGTGGTTGACTGCCGGCACGCGCCACTTGTCTCAATAAATCACTATCAGAAAATGTTTTGTGTGGCAATTATTTGTGTATTTACTGATTTATTCACATGTTTTCAATTCTATGTGACAAATCATGCATTCCGATTCTTGCACAGATTGTAATGGGCACATATTATGTGTGTAAAATACTTTTTTGAAGGTTGTACTGATTATGATGAGCTAAGCTAATTCCAGCTGTGTAGCCATGTTTGTTGACATACAATGCATTCTGGGTTTCACGTAATCGTCTGTTTGACCAAAGATGTTATAACAAAATGAGGTGAGTAAGAGTTCACTCATTTTTTGAGGACTTCCGGAAATGAAGGGTGGGATGTGAATGACAGTGATTGACACACCCCTTCAACATGCATACTATAAACAGACCAAACTCATCTTGTCTTCTCTTATCTTCGGTTTCTGTGAGGAACAAATGCATGGCTGCGCGCTGAAACTAATCGTCGGATTACTTTCGATTTCTATAAAGTGTTTTACCTAATTATTTCGATCAATGGTGAGCTCACCCGTGATGTGATTAATTATACATAATAATTGCTATTAGCTAATTCATATTGTAGTTTATGTCAGCCGAGAGTTAGAAAATATTACTGCTTGTGTTGGGTCAATCTTTCCTCAGTTAGCGCTTGGACAAATGTAGCCTACATTTTTCCGGTTAGGATGATTGTGTTATGCTATATATACTTCTGTGAATATCTGAACATTGCATTCCAAAATAAACTGCTCACATTCTGGACAACTTTGTAAGGACTGTGTTTGTGTAAATAGTTTCTGAAAAAAGTGTGGCCAGCTCAAATGCTGATTGTTGCGTCATTCGAAACTGGCCGTTCTAAACGAGCGTTCTAAATGAGTGTTCTAATCACACGGGTGTGATCCTACGCTTCAGGGACCACTGTAGAACGATCACACCCGTGTGATGGTACGTGTGAAAGGGTTAAATGTTGAGGTCAAAATGATTTAATCCTCCAACCGCTAGAGACTTTCATCTACCCAGTGCTTCCCTGCATCTACCCAGTGCTTCATTTTGGAAACCAAGTGAAATCCATTCAGTTAGTAACATGTTTTAGCAATGAAACATGTTTCATTAAACGGTTGACAGCCCTCTTGCGCGCTCGAGAAAGGAATACAGGAGAGAGGAGATGAACATGCACGGTAGTGAGATATTCTGTATTGCTAAAGGTAATGTGTCACCCAATGAATTATGAAAATATACATATTTTAAAAAAAATCCTTATTACTAGACTATTCAAAATCAATTGTAGGCTAACTGTTAGTCGCCCTGCACAGTCAATGAAGCAACTGCATCGCCAAGGCCTAGACGTTCTCTCCCAGACTCATGGATAGAAAGTGTAGCGTAAGGTAATCAGTCCATACAGGATGCATAATACAGTCCACACTCAAAGGCCATTACTAGAATTTGTTTAATATTGGAGTATAACTATTAGGCTAACTAGACTAATTATGTACCAAACACATCTTAAATCTGTTTTTTTTATGTGTTTCTGTAATGTGTAATATGCGGTCAGCTATGTATTGTGTAACGGTACAATCTTTATTTTAATTCTTTTTTTGGGGGGGGGGGGCTTTGGCTCATACGCTCTATGCGTAAGCTCTACTGCACATATGAGCGTTTTTGAATGAATCATCACCTTAAGAAAGCACTGTCCATTTTGTTGTGTTTGGCTTCGAAACAACATTCACAACGACCATGTTTTACACTGTTTCAACTTGCTGTTGAACTTTTTTCTTCACGTTGATCAGTCACAGTGACGAGTTTTTTAAAAGTCAGCCTGCTGTTTTGATGATGTGTTTGATGTGAATTTCGATTACGTTTGCTTTGATGTCGGAGTGGTTAGAGGGACAATAGAGCACTGAGTACCAGGCCATTAGGACCTGATGGAAGGTCAATAGAGCCCTGAGTACCAGGCCAATATGACCTGATGGAAGGACAATAGATTCCTGAGTACCAGGCCATTATGACCTGATGGAAGGACAATAGATCCCTGAGTACCAGGCCATTATGACCTGATGGAGGGACAATAGAGCCCTGAGTACCAGGCCATTAGGACCTGATGGAGGGACAATAGAGCCCTGAGTACCAGGCCATTAGGACCCGATGGTCGTTAGCGAGTTGAGTGCTACCAACGCATGTCCTGGGTGCATAAAAGGAGATTTACGTGACCCAACGGTCACGTGGAATTTGACTAGGGTCATTACCCATGACCGCCGGTGTTGAGGTAATACAGTCACCACAACAGCCCTAGTCAAATGACATGTTGGGGGTGGGTGACTCAAAGACGGAAGGGGGGAGGTGTATGGAATGGCTAGTGGCTTCTGAGAGAAGGGGGCAGCAGAGAGAGGTGTGGATAGAGAAAAATAGTGATGAGAGAGTGACATCGATCTGTAGAGAGACAGAAATAGAAATTGCAAGAGACATAAGGAATGGAGATAGAGTCAGAGAGAGAAACTCTATATCGGGTGTTCCATCAATATGTGATGGAAGTTGTGATGAAAGTTGTGATGGAAGTTGAAACATGCTAGAAGCCTGACTCTCTCCCTGTCTCTTTCTTTCTCCATTCAATCCCTTTCTCTTTCTATGTCGATTTGATCTCTCTCTCTCTCTCCATCTCTCTGTCTTTCTCTCTTGATAATCCCTCTGCACACTTCATCTCTAAAATGGATACACACTGCTACATACACATTACTACATACACACAACTACATACGCACTTCTACTTACACTACTACTGCACACTACGATTTACACACTACTATTTACACACTACTACATACACACTGCTACATACACACAACTATATACACACTTCTACTTACACACTACTACACACTACTATTTACACACTACTACATACACACTGCTACATACACACAACTACATACACACTTCTACTTACACACTACTATTTACACACTTCTACATACACACTACTACATACACACAACTACATACGCACTTCTACTTACACACTACTATTTACACACTTCTACATACACACTACTACATACACACAACTACATACGCACTTCTACTTACACTACTACTACACACTACGATTTACACACTACGATTTACACACTACTACATACACACTACTACATATGCACTACTGCCTACACTACTATTTACGCACTACTACCTACTCACTACTACATACACACTAAAACATACACACTACTAGATACACACTACTACATACACACTACTACATACACACTACTACAAACACACTACTACATACACACTACTACATATGCACTACTACTTACACATTACTACATACACACTACTACATACACTACTACTTACACACTACTACATACACTACTACTACATATGCACTACTACTTACACATTACTACATACACACTACTACATACACTACTACATACACACTACTACAAACACACTACTACATACACACTACTACATATGCACTACTACTTACACATTACTACATACACACTACTACATACACTACTACTTACACACTACTACATACACTACTACTACATATGCACTACTACTTACACATTACTACATACACACTACTACATACACTACTACATACACACTACTACAAACACACTACTACATACACACTACTACATATACACTACTACATACACACTACTACAAACACACTACTACATACACACTACTACATATGCACTACTACTTACACACTACTACTTACACACTACTACATACACTACTACTTACACATTACTACAAACACACTACTACATACACACTACTACATATACACTACTACATACACACTACTACAAACACACTACTACATACACACTACTACATATGCACTACTACTTACACATTACTACATACACACTACTACATACACTACTACTACATATGCACTACTACTTACACATTACTACATACACACTACTACATACACTACTACATACACACTACTACAAACACACTACTACATACACACTACTACATATGCACTACTACTTACACATTACTACATACACACTACTATATACACTACTACTT
>NW_027256573.1:0-6330 GCF_045679555.1 Salvelinus alpinus
CATGACGGCGTAGTGTGTTACTAATGGTTTTCTTTGAGACTGTGGTCCCAGCTCTCTTCAGGTCATTGACCAGGTCCTGCCGTGTAGTTCTGGGCTGATCCCTCACCTTCCTCATGATCATTGATGCCCCACGAGGTGAAATCTTGCATGGAGCCCCAGACCGAGGGTGATTGACCGTCATCTTGAACTTCTTCCATTTTCTAATAATTGCGCCAACAGTTGTTTCCTTCTCACCAAGCTGCTTGCCTATTGTCCTGTAGCCCATCCCAGCCTTGTGCAGGTCTACAATTTTATCCCTGATGTCCTTACACAGCTCTCTGGTCTTGGCCATTGTGGAGAGGTTGGAATCTGTTTGATTGTGTGTGGACAGGTGTCTTTTATACAGGTAACGAGTTCAAACAGGTGCAGTTAATACAGGTAATGAGTGGAGAACAGGAGGGCTTCTTAAAGAAAAACTAACAGGTCTGTGAGAGCCGGAATTCTTACTGGTTGGTAGGTGATCAAATACTTATGTCATGCAATAAAATGCAAATTAATTATTTAAAAATCATACAATGTGATTTTCTGGATTTTTGTTTTAGATTCCGTCTCTCACAGTTGAAGTGTACCTATGATAAAAATTACAGACCTCTACATGCTTTGTAAGTAGGAAAACCTGCAAAATCGGCAGTGTATCAAATACTTGTTCTCCCCACTGTATATCCATCCTGCCCTGCCTTTCTAAAGTCTTTGAAAGCCAAGTGAACAAACAGATCACTAACCATCTCGAATCCCACTGTACCATCTCCGCTATGCAATCCGACATCCGATGTCAACCAATGCAACATCCACCCGTAGCACACGCTCCAGCAGGTATATTTCACTGGTCATCCCCAAAGCCAACACCTACTTTTTCCACCTTTCCTTCCAGTTTTCTGCTGCCAATGACTGGAACGAATTGCAAAAATCACTGAAATTGAAGACTTATATCTCCCTCACTAACTTCAAGCATCGGCTGTCAGAGCAGCTTACCGATCGGTGTAGCTGTACACAGCCCATCTGTAAATAGCCCATCCAACCTACTACCTACCTCATCCCCATATTTTTTTTTTGTTGCTCTTTTGTACAGCAATATTTCTACTTGCACATCCTCATCTGCACAACTATCACTCCAGTGTTAATTGCTAAATTGTAATTACTTCGCCACTTTGGCCTATTTATTGCCTTACCTCCTTACTTAATTTGCACACACTGTGTACAGATTTTCTATTGTATTACTGACTGTACGGTTGTTTATCCCATGTGTACCTCCGTGTTGTTGTTTTTGTCGCACTGGTTTGCTATATTTTGGCCAGGTCGCAGTTGTAAATGAGAATTTGTTCTAAACTGGCCTACCTGGTTAAATAAAGGTGAAATAAACAAAAAAGTGCTTGCTATGCTTTGTTGTGGACACATTATAGGGTCCCAGGTTTGAACCATATACCTTACATTGAGGATTATTGAATGTTATCTAACACATATCCCAGAAGTATAACCATGAATACAAAAAAGTGAATTCTATACGGTGAACTGTCTGAAATTGCTTTATCTTCAAGAGACATATTTCTTCACTTTCTGCTTCATATATATTTCATACTTCAAGACGTTTTGACCACGTTACATGACACCGGGCATCTCTGTTTAAAAATAATCGCATCTTATGGGACTTTATCAATGTTGAAAAGTGGAGGGCTTTTTTTCTTCCCACTGCAGTGTATAACACTTTACACAGGTGGGATTGAATTTGAAGGCAATTGCTCATGGAACCCTGTCAGCATTATTTTGAGAGAGAGCGAGAGAGAGAGAGAGAGAGAGAAAATGACCCTGCCTGACTAAAAAGCAGGTGTAGGGATCCGAAGCAAAATTAGAATTCCAGGCTAATTCTGGGCGGTGAACAACCTTTACTGTGCCTCGTACTTATATTGCCTTAATTCCATCAAGGGTTTGGAGTGTGAAGCAATTATTCTCCCAGCCCTCAAGTCTCTGCAGGTGCACAACTGCATGCTGTGAAGTCTATGTACACAAACATAATTTCAAAGCTCCTCAATTTTTCACCTGATACGTCAACAAGGCAACCACTCTCACATTAATGTGATTGTCTTGGATTCGGCGTAGGAATCGTCAATAAGTCATAATGCTGTAACTAGCTTACAACAGGGATACTGGGAAGCATTTGCAAGCTGCATTTCTGGAATTTACACAAGAAAGGGTAATGTTCGATATTCACATTGCTTATTTCAAACTATTGCGATAATGAGAGCAGAAACTGCTCAATATTTTCACCTTAAGTTGATTGACATTTACTAAGCAGTTGAATGAATCAGGGATAGCTTGAATAGCCTTTTTGTCTCTCATTCAAATGGTTGAATAATGTTACAGTTAAACACGTCAATCAGTTTGAATGGATAAAACATGTGTTGGTATGCTATGACTAATCTTTGAAAGCTAGACTGGCTCTTGTCATCTGTCTTCAGCCTCACCATTTTGCACTCTGAAATTCAGTTTCTGTTGAGAGGCATCATTTAAACTTAAATGCAAAGACAGCAGCTCATTTAGTGTTGCACTGCCTTTCCTTTGATTAGAATCTATCCCCCATTCCACATTGACTAAGACAGTAATACCAATTTACTATTGTTACAGCTCCATCTGCTGGTCTAATGTAGTCCTAGCGTCCTCTGAGATCTACAGTCACCTGGTGTGCCTCTCTCTGCTCAAATACAAATATAATACACCTTTCCATGCCCACTCTCGCATAATTCACTGATGTGAGTACTACAGTATGTGTCCCCCGCATGTTTAATGGAGTGCAACAGAAAGAAAAGAATCTGCTTCATCTGTTTGCACAGCAATTCATTTTAATTATACCCCTAGGCTTGTTTTATGTTTTAAAGCAGTGAATCATTTATCATCCAGCACAGGGACATTGTAATGTTAAAATAAATTAGAGAATTAGTAGAGGTAAGTCCGCCACCTAACCAAATTGCCACTGGCTTTGATTTAGTCTATTAATAATAAAGGGGGTAAAGATATGTTTCTTTTTTTGGATTCAAGGATGAAAGAATAGAGTTGTAATTTCTGAAGGGGTTTCCTTTTGATGACGTACATTACTGTATGTCTAATACCCATAACGTTGAGATGCATAGAAGATCAAGGATTTCAAAAGATGTTTTAGCTCTGAACTTAAAACCCTTTCATGCTATAGTGTTGAGAAAAAGAACCCTTATTAATAAATCCTTCTTGATAGCGATGCATTAGTTCTACCCTACTTGAGCTACTTCTTAGACCTAGATGTACTCCAACCTTCACAGCCTGCTGTAAGGGCGGACTCCCAAATCACTGGTGGCTTTGAAATCCACTTTTTTCTTGCCTACAGTGCCTTCAGAAAGTATTCAGACCGCTTGACTTGTTCCACATTTTGTTACTTTACAGCCTTTTTAAAAAATTGATTAAACAGCTTTTTTCCTCATCAATCAATACAAAATACCCCATAATGACAAAGCAAAAATAGGTTTTTAGAAATGGTTGCAATTTATTTTTATTTTTTTACTGAAAAATCACATTTACATAAGTATTCCGACCCTTTACTCAGTACTATGTTGAAGCACCTTTGGCAACGATTACTGCGTCGAGTCTTCTTGGCTATGGCGCTACAAGCTCGGCACATGTGTATTTGGGGAGTTTCTCACATTCTTCTCTGCAGATTCTCTCAAGCTCTGTCAGGTTGGATAGGGAGCGTTGGTACACAGCAATTGTCAGGTCCCTCCAGCGATGTTCGATCAGGTTCAAGTCCGGGCTCTGGCTGGGCCACTCAAGGACATTCAGAGAAATGTCTCGAAGCCACTTCTGCGTTGTTCATTGACTAGCTCAGCATTCAACAACATAGCACCCTCCAAGCTCATCATTGAGCCTGAGTGCCTGGGTCTTGACCACAACCCTGTGCATCTGGGTCCTTGACTTCCTGACGGGCCGCCCCCATGTGTTGAAGGTAGGAACCAATATCTCCACTCCGCTGATCCTCAACACTGAGGTCCCACAATGGTGCGTTCTCAGACCCCTCCTGTACTCCCTGTTCACCCACGACTGCGTGGCCATGCATGCCTCCAACACAATCATCGAGTTTGCAGACGACACAACAGTAGTAGGCTTGATTACCAACAACGACGAGACAGCCTACAGGGTGGAGGTGAGGGCCCTCGGAGTGTGGTGTCAGGAAAATAACCTCTCACTTAATGTCAGCAAAACAAAAAAGATGATTGTGGACTTCAAGAGCATCCTGTCGGCAGTATCACCGCCTGGTACGGCAACATCACCGCCCACAACCACATGGCTCTCCAGAGGGTGATGCAGTCTGCACAACGCATCACCGGGGGCAAACTACCTGCTCTCCAGGACACCTACAACACCCGATGTGACAGGAAGGCAAAAAAGATCATCAAGGACAATAACCACCCGAGCCACTGCCTGTTCACCCCGCTTCCATCCAGAACGCGGGGTCAGTACAGGTGCATCAAAGCTGGGATAGAGAGATTGAAAAACAGCTTCTATCTCAAGGCCATCAGATTGTTAAACAGCCACCACTAGCAGAGAGAGGCGGCTGCCTACCTACAGACTTGATATCATTGTCCACTTAAATAAATGGAACACTAGTCACTTTAATAATGCCACTTTAAGAATATTTACATATCTCACATTACTCATCTCATATGTACAGTGGGGAGAACAAGTATTTGATACACTGACGATTTTGCAGGTTTTCCTACTTACAAAGCATGTAGAGGTCTGTAATTTTTATCATAGGTACACTTCAACTCTGAGAGAAGGAATCTAAAACAAAAATCCAGAAAATCACATTGTATGATTTTTAAGTAATTAATTTGCATTTTATTGCATGACATAAGTATTTGATACATCAGAAAAGCAGAACTTAATATTTGGTACAGAAACCTTAGTTTGCAATTACAGAGATCATACGTTTCCTGTAGTTCTTGACCAGGTTTGCACACACTGCAGCAGGGATTTTGGCCCACTCCTCCATACAGACCTTCTCCAGATCCTTCAGGTTTCGGGGCTGTCGCTGGGCAATACGGACTTTCGGCTCCCTCCAAAGATTTTCTATTGGGTTCAGGTCTGGAGACTGGCTAGGCCACTCCAGGACCTTGAGATGCTTCTTACGGAGCCACTCCTTAGTTGCCCTGGCTGTGTGTTTCGGGTCGTTGTCATGCTGGAAGACCCAGCCACGACCCATCTTCAATGCTCTTACTGAGGAAAGGAGGTTGTTGGTCAAGATCTCGCGATACATGGCCCCATCCATCCTCCCCTCAATACGGTGCAGTCGTCCTGTCCCCTTTGCAGAAAAGCATCCCCAAAGAATGATGTTTCCACCTCCATGCTTCACGGTTGGGATGGTGTTCTTGGGGTTGTACTCATCCTTCTTCTTCCTCCAAACACGGCGAGTGGAGTTTAGACCAAAAAGCTCTATTTTTGTCTCATCAGACCACATGACCTTCTCCCATTCCTCCTCTGGATCATCCAGATGGTCATTGGCAAACTTCAGACGGGCCTGGACATGCGCTGGCTTGAGCAGGGGGACCTTGCGTGCGCTGCAGGATTTTAATCCATGACGGCGTAGTGTGTTACTAATGGTTTTCTTTGAGACTGTGGTCCCAGCTCTCTTCAGGTCATTGACCAGGTCCTGCCGTGTAGTTCTGGGCTGATCCCTCACATTCCTCATGATCATTGATGCCCCACGAGGTGAGATCTTGCATGGAGCCCCAGACCGAGGGTGATTGACCGTCATCTTGAACTTCTTCCATTTTCTAATAATTGTGCCAACAGTTGTTGCCTTCTCACCAAGCTGCTTGCCTATTGTCCTGTAGCCCATCCCAGCCTTGTACAGGTCTACAATTTATCCCTGATGTCCTTACACAGCTCTCTGGTCTTGGCCATTGTGGAGAGGTTGGAGTCTGTTTGATTGAGTGTGTGGACAGGTGTCTTTTATACAGGTAACGAGTTCAAACAGTTGCAGTTAATACAGGTAATGAGTGGAGAACAGGAGGGCTTCTTAAAGAAAAACTAACAGGTCTGTGAGAGCCGGAATTCTTACTGGTTGGTAGGTGATCAAATACTTATGTCATGCAATAAAATGCAAATGAATTACTTAAAAATCATACAATGTGATTTTCTGGATTTTTGTTTTAGATTCCGTCTCTCACAGTTGAAGTGTACCTATGATAAAAATGACAGACCTCTACATGCTTTGTAAGTAGGAAAACCTGCAAAATCGGCAGTGTATCAAATACTTGTTCTCCCCAC
>NW_027256574.1:0-6309 GCF_045679555.1 Salvelinus alpinus
ACACTCTCAGTTTAGTAATACTCTCTCAGTTGAGTTATACTCTCTCAGTTTAGTAATACTCTCTCAGTTGAGTAATAATCTCTCAGTTTAATAATACTGTCTCAGTTTAGTAACACCCTCTCAGTTTAGTAATATTCTCTCATCTCTCTCAGTTTAGTAATACTCTCTCGGGTTAGTAATACTCTCTCAGTTTAGTAATGCTCTATCAGTTTAGTAATACTCTCTCAGTTGAGTAATATTCTCTCAGTTTAGTAATATTCTCTCAGCTCTCTCAGTTTAATAATACTCTCTCAGTTGAGTAATATTCTCTCAGTTTAGTAATATTCTCTCAGCTCTCTCAGTTTAATAATACTCTCTCAGTTTAGTAATACTCTCTCAGTTTAGTAATATTCTCTCAGTTTAGTAATATTCTCTCAGTTTAGTTATATTCTCTCAGTTTAGTTATATTCTCTCAGCTCTCTCAGTTTAGTAATATTCTCTCAGTTTAGTAATATTCTCTCAGTTTAGTAACACTCTCTCAGTTTAGTAATACTCTCTCAGTTGAGTTCTACTCTCTCAGTTGAGTAATACTCTCTCAGTTGAGTAATAATCTCTCAGTCTAGTAACACTCTCTCAGTTGAGTAATACTCTCTCAGTTTAGTAATACTCTCTCAGTTTAGTAATACTCTCTCAGTTTAGTAATACTCTCTCAGTTTAGTAACACTCTCTCAGTTTAGTAATACTCTCTCAGTTTAGTAATACTCTCTCAGTTGAGGAATACTCTCTCAGTCTAGTAACACTCTCTCAGTTTAGTAATACTCTCTCAGTTTAGTAATATTCTCTCAGTTTAGTAATATTCTCTCAGTTTAGTAATATTCTCTCAGTTTAGTCATACTCCATCAGTTTAGTAATACTCTCTCAGTCTAGTAACACTCTCTCGGTTTAGTAATACTCTCTCAGTTTAGTAATACTCTCTCAGTTTAGTAATATTCTCTCAGTTTAGTCATACTCCATCAGTTTAGTAATACTCGCTCAGTCTAGTAACACTCTCTCAGTTTAGTAATACTCTCTCAGTTTAGTAATACTCTCTCCGTTTAGTAATACTCCCTCCGTTTAGTAATACTCTCTCAGTTGAGTAATACTCTCTCCCGTGAGTAATATTCTCTCAGTTTAGTAATAATCTCTCTGTTGAGTAATACTCTCTCAGTCTAGTAATACTCTCACAGCTCTCTCAGTTTAGTAATGATCTATCAGTTTAGTAATATTCTCTCAGTTTAGTAATACTCTCTCGGGTTAGTAATACTCCCTCAGTTTAGTAATACTCTCTCAGTTTAGTAATATTCTCTCAGTTTAGTAATATTCTCTCAGCTCACTCAGTTTAATAATACTCTCTCAGTTTAGTAATATTCTCTCAGTTTAGTAATTTTCTCTCAGCTCTCTCAGTTTAGTAATACTCTCTCCGTTTAGTAATACTCTCTCAGTTGAGTAATAATCTCTCCCGTGAGTAATATTCTCTCAGTTTAGTAATACTCTCTCTGTTGAGTAATACTCTCTCAGTCTAGTAATACTCTCTCAGCTCTCTCAGTTTATTAATGATCTATCAGTTTAGTAATACTCTCTCGGGTTAGTAATACTCTCTCAGTTTAGTAATACTCTCACAATTTAGTAATATTCTCTCAGTTTAGTAATACTCTCCCAGGTTAGTAATACTCCCTCAGTTTAGTAATACTCTCTCAGTTTAGTAATATTCTCTCAGCTCTCTCAGTTTAATAATACTCTCTCAGTTTAGTAATATTCTCTCAGTTTAGTAATACTCTCACAGTTTAGTAATATTATCTCAGTTTAGTAATACTCTCTCAGGTTAGTAATACTCCCTCGGTTTAGTAATATTCTCTCAGTTTAGTAATATTCTCCCAGTTTAGTAATATTCTCTCAGCTCACTCAGTTTAATAATACTCTCTCAGTTTAGTAATATTCTCTCAGATTAGTAATATTCTCTCAGCTCTCTCAGTTTAATAATACTCTCTCAGTTTAATAATACTCTCTCAGTTTAATAATACTCTCTCAGTTTAGTAATACTCTCTCAGTTTAGTAACACCCTCTCAGTTTAGTAATACTCTCTCAGTTTAGTAATATTCTCTCAGCTCTCTCAGTTTAGTAATACTCTCTCGGGTTAGTAATACTCTCTCCGTTTAGTAATACTCTCTCATTAGAGTAATAATCTCTCCGTTCAGTGATATTCTCTCAGTTTAGTAACACTCTCTCAGTTTAGTAATACTCTCTCAGTTTAGTAATACTCTCTCGGTGTAGTAATACTCTCTCAGTTGAGTAATACTCTCTCAATCTAGTAACACTCTCTCAGTTTAGTAATATTCTCTCAGTTTAGTAATATTCTCTCAGCTCTCTCAGTTTAGTAATTATCTCTCGGGTTAGTAATACTCTCTCAGTTTATTAATACTGTCTCAGTTGAGTAATATTCTCTCAGTTTAGTAATATTCTCTCAGCTCTCTCAGTTTAGTAATACTCTCTCGGGTTAGTAATACTCTCTCAGTTTAGTAATACTCTCTCAGTTTAGTAATACTCTCTCAGTTGAGTAATATTCTCTCAGTTTAGTAACACTCTCTCAGTTTAGTAATACTCTCTCAGTTTAGTAATACTCTCTCAGTTTAGTAATACTCTCTCAGTTGAGTAATAATTTCTCCGTTGAGTAATATTCTCTCAGTTTAGTAATATTCTCTCAGCTATCTCAGTTTAGTAATGCTCTCTCGGGTTAGTAATACTCTCTCAGGTTAGTAATACTCCCTCAGTTTAGTAATACTCTCTCAGTTTAGTAATATTCTCTCAGTTTAGTAATATTCTCTCCACTCTCTCAGTTTAATTATACTCTCTCAGTTTAGTAATATTCTCTCAGCTCTCTCAGTTTAATAATACTCTCTAAGTTTAGTAATACTCTCTCAGTTTAGTAATATTCTCTCAGTTTAGTAATATTCTCTCAGTTTAGTTATATTCTCTCAGCTCTCTCGGTTTAGTAATATTCTCTCAGTTTAGTAATATTCTCTCAGTTTATTAACACTCTCTCAGTTTAGTAATACTCTCTCAGTTGAGTTATACTCCATCAGTTTAGTAATACTCTCTCAGTTGAGTAATAATCTCTCAGTCTAGTAATACTCTCTCAGCTCTCTCAGTTTAGTAATACTCTCTCAGTTTAGTAATATTCTCTCGGGTTAGTAATATTCTCTCAGTTGAGTAATATTCTCTCAGCTCTCTCAGTTTAGTAATACTCTCTCGGGTTAGTAATACTCTCTCAGTTTAGTAATACTCTCTCAGTTTAGTAATACTCTCTCAGTTGAGTAATATTCTCTCAGTTTAGTAACACTCTCTCAGTTTAGCAATACTCTCTCAGTTTAGTAATACTCTCTCAGTTGAGTAATAATTTCTCCGTTGAGTAATATTCTCTCAGTTTAGTAATACTCTCTCATCTCTCTCAGTTTAGTAATACTCTCTTGGGTTAGTAATACTCTCTCAGTTTAGTAATACTCTCTCAGTTTAGTAATACTCTCTCAGTTGAGTAATAATCTCTATGTTGAGTAATACTCTCTCAGTGTAGCAATAGTCTATCAGTTTAGTAATACTCTCTCAGTTTAGTAATACTCTCTCCGTTGAGTAATATTCTCTCAGTTTAGTAATATTCTCTCAGTTTAGTAATACTCCCTCAGTTTAGTAATACTCGCTCAGTCTAGTATCACTCTCTCGGTTTACTAATACTCTCTCAGTTTAGTAATAATATCTCAATCTAGTAACACTCTCTCAGTTTAGTAATACGCTCTCAGTTTAGTACTACTCTCTCAGTTTAGTAATAATCTCTCAGTTTAGTAATACTCTCTCCGTTTAGTAATAATCTCTCAGTTGAGTAATAATCTCTCCCGTGAGTAATATTCTTTCAGTTGAGTAATACTCTCTCAGTCTAGTAATACTCTCTCAGTCTAGTAATACTCTCTCAGCTCTCTCAGTTTAGTAATACTCTCTCAGTTTAGTAATACTCTCTCAGTTGAGTAATATTCTCTCAGTTTAGTAATACTATCTCAGTTTAGTAATACTCTCTCGGGTTAGTAATACTATCTCAGTTTAGTATTACTCTCTCAGTTTAGTAATAATCTCTCCGTTGAGTAATACTCTCTCAGTGTAGTAATATTCTATCAGTTTAGTAATACTCTCTCAGTCTAGTCATACTGCCTCGGTGTAGTAATACTCTCTCAGTTGAGTAATACTCTCTCAGTTGATTAATACTCTCTCAGTCTAGTAACACTCTCTCAGTTTACTAATATTCTCTCAGTTTAGTAATATTCTCTCAGTTTAGTAATATTCTCTCAGCTCTCTCAGTTTAGTAATACTCTCTCAGTTTAGTAATACTCTCTCAGTTTAGTAATACTCTCTCAGTTGAGTAATATTCTCTCAGTTTAGTAACACTCTCTCAGTTTAGTAATACGCTCTCAGTTTAGTAATACTCTCTCAGTTGAGTAATAATTTATCCGTTGAGTAATATTCTCTCAGTTTAGTAATACTCTCTCAGCTCTCTCAGTTTAGTAATACTCTCTCTGTTGAGTAATACTCTCTCAGTCTAGTAATACTCTCTCATCTCTCTCAGTTTAGTAATATTCTCTCAGTTTAGTAACACTCTCTCAGTGTAGTAACACTCTCTCAGTTTAGTAATAATCTCTCAGTTGAGTAATACTCTCTCAGTTGAGTAATAATATCTCCGTTGAGTAATATTCTCTCAGTTTAGTAATACTCTCTCTGTTGAGTAATACTCTCTCTGTCTAGTAATACTCTCACAGTTTAGTAATATTCTCTCAGTTTAGTAATACTCTCTCAGGTTAGTAGTACTCCCTCAGTTTAGTAATACTCTCTCAGTTTAGTAATATTCTCTCAGTTTAGTAATATTCTCTCAGCTCTCTCAGTTTAATAATACTCTCACAGTTTAGTAATATTCTCTCAGTTTAGTAATAACCTCACAGTTTAGTAATATTCTCTCAGTTTAGTAATACTCTCTCGGGTTAGTAATACTCCCTCAGTTTAGTAATACTCTCTCAGTTTAGTAATATTCTCTCAGTTTAGTAATATTCTCTCAGTTTAGTTATATTCTCTCAGTTTAGTTATATTCTCTCAGCTCTCTCGGTTTAGTAATATTCTCTCAGTTTAGTAATATTCTCTCAGTTTATTAACACTCTCTCAGTTTAGTAATACTCTCTCAGTTGAGTTATACTCCATCAGTTTAGTAATACTCTCTCAGTTGAGTAATAATCTCTCAGTCTAGTAATACTCTCTCAGCTCTCTCAGTTTAGTAATACTCTCTCAGTTGAGTAATATTCTCTCAGTTTAGTAATATTCTCTCAGTTTAGTAACACTCTCTCAGTTTAGTAATACTCTCTCAGTTTAGTAATACTCTCTCAGTTTAGTAATAATCTCTCCGTTTAGTAATACTCTCTCAGTTGAGTAATACTCTCTCAGTTTAGTAATACTCTCTCAGTTTAGTAATACTCTCACAGTTTAGTAATACTCTCTCAGTTTAGTAATACTCTCTCAGTTTAGTAATATTCTCTCAGTTTAGTAACACTCTCTCAGTTGAGTAATATTCTCTCAGTTTAGTAATATTATCTCAGTTTAGTAATACTCTCTCGGGCTAGTAATACTATCTCAGTTTAGTAATACTCTCTCAGTTGAGTAATAATCTCTCCGTTGAGTAATACTCTCTGAGTGTAGCAATATTCTATCAGTTTAGTTATACTCTCTCAGTTGAGTAATACTCTCTCAGTTGAGGAATACTCTCTCAGTCTAGTAATACTCTCTCAGTTTAGTAATACTCTCTCAGTTTAGTAATATTCTCTCAGTTTAGTAATACTCTCTCAGTTTAGTAATACTCTCTCAGTTTAGTAATACTCTCTCAGTTTAGTAATACTCTCTCAGTTGAGTAATAATTTCTCCGTTGAGTAATATTCTCTCAGTTTAGTAATACTCTCTCAGCTCTCTCAGTTGAGTAATAATCTCTCAGTCTAGTAATAATCTCTCAGCTCTCTCAGTTTAGTAATACTCTCTCAGTTTAGTAATATTCTCTCGGGTTAGTAATACTCTCTCAGTTTAGTAATACTCTCTCAGTTTAGTAATACTCTCTCAGTTTAGTAATACTCTCTCAGTTTAGTAATACTCTCTCAGTTTAGTAATACTCTCTCAGTTTAGTAATATTCTCTCAGTTTAGCAATACTCTCTCAGTTTAGTAATACTCTCTCAGTTTAGTAATACTCTCTCAGTTGAGTAACACTCTCTCCGTTGAGT
>NW_027256575.1:0-6307 GCF_045679555.1 Salvelinus alpinus
CAGTAGATGATATAGAGTACAGTATATACATATGAGATGGGTAATGTAGGGTATGTAAACATTATATTAAGTGGCATTGTTTAAAGTGGCTAGTGGTACATTTTTACATAATTTCCATCAATTCCCATTTTTAAAGTGGCTGGAGTTGAGTCAGTATGTTGGCAGCGGCCGCTAAATGTTAGTGGTGGCTGTTTAACAGTCTGATGGCCTTGAGATAGAAGCTGTTTTTCAGTCTCTCGGTCCCTGCTTTGATGCACCTGTACTGACCTCGCCTTCTGGATGATAGCGGGGTGAACAGGCAGTGGCTTGGGTGGTTGTTGTCCTTGATGATCTTTATGGCCTTCCTGTGACATCGGGTGGTGTAGGTGTCCTGGAGGGCAGGTAGTTTGCCCCCGGTGATGTGTTGTGCAGACCTCACTACCCTCTGGAGAGCCTTACGGTTGTGGGCGGAGCAGTTGCCGTACCAGGCGGTGATACAGCCCGACAGGATGCTCTCGATTGTGCATCTGTAGAAGTTTGTGAGTGCTTTTGGTGACAAGCCGAATTTCTTCAGCCTCCTGAGGTTGAAGAGGCGCTGCTGCGCCTTCTTCACAACGCTGTCTGTGTGGGTGGACCAATTCAGTTTGTCCGTGATGTGTACACCGAGGAACTTAAAACTTTCCACCTTCTCCACTACTGACCCGTCGATGTGGATAGGGGGGTGCTCCCTCTGCTGTTTCCTGAAGTCCACAATCATCTCCTTTGTTTTGTTGACGTTGAGTGTGAGGTTATTTTCCTGACACCACACTCCGAGGGCCCTCACCTCCTCCCTGTAGGCCGTCTCGTCGTTGTTGGTAATCAAGCCTACCACTGTAGTGTCATCCGCAAACTTGATGATTGAGTTGGAGGCGTGCATTGCCACGCAGTCGTGGGTGAACAGGGAGTACAGGAGAGGGCTCAGAACGCACCCTTGTGGGGCCCCAGTGTTGAGGATCAGCGGGGTGGAGATGTTGTTACCTACCCTCACCACCTGGGGGCGGCCCGTCAGGAAGTCCAGGACCCAGTTGCACAGGGCGGGGTCGAGACCCAGGGTCTCGAGCTTGATGACGAGTTTGGAGGGTACTATGGTGTTAAATGCTGAGCTGTAATCGATGAACAGCATTCTCACATGGGTATTCCTCTTGTCCAGATGGGTTAGGGCAGTGTGCAGTGTGGTTGCGATTGCGTCGTCTGTGGACCTATTGGGTCGGTAAGCAAATTGGAGTGGGTCTAGGGTGTCCGGTAGGGTGGAGGTGATATGGTCCTTGACTAGTCTCTCAAAGCACTTCATGATGACGGAAGTGAGTGCTACGGGGCGGTAGTCGTTTAGCTCAGTTACCTTAGCTTTCTTGGGAACAGGAACAATGGTGGCCCTCTTGAAGCATGTGGGAACAGCAGACTGGGATAAGGATTGATTGAATATGTCCGTAAACACACCAGCCAGCTGGTCTGCGCATGCTCTGAGGACGCGGCTGGGAATGCCGTCTGGGCCTGCAGCCTTGCGAGGGTTAACACGTTTAAATGTTTTACTCACCTCGGCTGCAGTGAAGGAGAGCCCGCAGGTTTTGGTAGGGGGCCGTGTCAGTGGCACTGTATTGTCCTCAAAGCGGGCAAAAAAGTTGTTTAGCCTGTCTGGGAGCAAGACATCCTGGTCCGCGACGGGGCTGGTTTTCTTTTTGTAATCCGTGATTGACTGTAGACCCTGCCACATACCTCTTGTGTCTGAGCTGTTGAATTGCGACTCGATTTTGTCTCTGTACTGGGACTTAGCCTGTTTGATTGCCTTGCGGAGAGAATAGCTACACTGTTTGTATTCGGTCATGCTTCCGGTCACCTTGCCCTGGTTAAAAGCAGTGGTTCGCGCTTTCAGTTTCACGCGAATGCTGCCGTCAATCCACGGTTTCTGGTTTGGGAATGTTTTAATCGTTGCTGTGGGTACGACATCGTCAATGCACTTCCTAATGAACTCGCTCACCGAATCAGCATATTCGTCAATATTGTTGTTGGACGCGATGCGGAACATATTCCAATCCGCGTGATCGAAGCAGTCTTGAAGCGTGGATTCAGATTGGTCGGACCAGCGTTGAACAGACCTGAGCGCGGGAGCTTGTTGTTTGAGTTTCTGTTTGTAGGCTGGAATCAACAAAATGGAGTCGTGGTCAGCTTTTCCGAAAGGGGGGCGGGGGAGGGCCTTATATGCGTCGCGGAAATTAGTATAACAATGATCTAGGGTTTTTCCAGCCCTGGTAGCACAATCGATATGCTGATAGAATTTAGGGAGTTTTGTTTTTAGATTAGCCTTGTTAAAATCCCCAGCTACGATGAATGCAGCCTCAGGGTGTGTGGTTTCCAGTTTACAAAGAGTCAGATAAAGTTCGTTCAGGGCCATCGATGTGTCTGCTTGGGGGGGAATATATACGGCTGTGATTATGATTGAAGAGAATTCCCTTGGTAGATAATGCGGTCGACATTTGATTGTGAGGAGTTCTAGATCAGGTGAACAGAATGACTTGAGTTCCTGTGTGTTGTTATGATGATCACACCACTTCTCGTTAATCATAAGGCATACCCCCCCGCCCCTCTTCTTACCGGAAAGATGTTTGTTTCTGTCGGCGCGATGCATGAAGAAACCAGCTGGCTGCACCGACTCCGTTAGCGTCCCTTGAGTTAGCCATGTTTCCGTGAAGCAGAGCACGTTGCAATCCCTGATGTCTCTCTGGAATGCTACCCGTGCTCGGATTTCATCAACCTTATTGTCAAGAGACTGGACATTGGCGAGTAGTATGCTAGGGAGTGGAGCGCGATGTGCCCGTCTCCGAAGCCTGACCACGAGACCGCCTCGTTTGCCCCTTTTCCGGCGTCGCACAGGGTCGCCGGCTGGGATCAGATCCATTGTATTGGGTGGAAGGCAAAACACTGGATCCGTTTCGGGAAAGTCATATTCCTGGTAGGAACGATGATGAGTTGACGTTAATCGTATATTCAGTAGTTCCTCCCGACTGTATGTAATGAAACCTAAGATTACTTGGGGTACCGATGTAAGAAATAACACATAAAAAAACAGAATACTGCATATTTTCCAAGGAACGCGAAGCGAGGCGGCCATCTCTTTTCGGCGCCGGAAGTAATGACCAACTTACCATCCTGAGACAAGGCCGAGTATAGCCCACAAAGATCTCTGCCACGGCAGAACCCAAGGGGGGCGCCAAATCAGACAGGAAGATCACGTCAATTACTCAACCCACTCTTGTGACACACCCCTCCCAGGGTCCTGAGATCCTCAAAAGGTTCTACAGCTGCAACATCGAGAGCCTCCTGACTGTTTGGGTCACTGCCTGGTACGGCAATTGCTCATTTTCCGACCGCAAGGCACTACAGAGGGTAGTGCGTACGGCCCAGTACATCACTGGGGCTAAGCTGCCTGCCATCCAGGACCTCTAAAATAGGTGATGTCAGAGGAAGGCCCTAAAAATTGTCAAAGATCACAGCCACCCCAGACATAGACTGTTCTCTCTACTACCGCATGGCAAGCGGTACTGCAGTGCCAAGTCTAGGACAAAAAGGCTTCTCAACAGTTTTTACCCCCAAGCCTCCTGAACAGGTAATCAAATGGCTACCCGGACAATTTGCATTTTGTGCCCCCGCCCCCCACCCATCTTTTACGTTGCTGCCACTCTCGGTTAATCATATATGCACAGTCACTTTAACTATACATTCATGTACATATGTACATACTACCTCAATTGGCCCGACCAACCAGTGCTCCCGCACATTGGCTAACCTGGCTATTTTCATTGTGTCCCGACAACCCCTTCTTACTCTACTGCTATTCTCTGTTCATCCTATATGCATAGTCACTTTAATCATATCTACATGTACATACTACCTCAATCAGCCTGACTAACCGGTGTCTGTATGTACCCTCGCTACTTTTGTAGCCTCGCTACTGTTTTTCACTGTCACACACACACACACACATACTTTTTTTGCACTATTGGTTTGAGCCTGTAAGTAAGCATTTCACTGTAAGGTTGTACTCGGCACACGTGACAAATCAACTTTGATTTGATTTGAAAATAGCTGCTGCAACGATTCCCATCCAACCTGACAGAGCTTGCATGGATCTTCAGAGAAGAATGGGAGAAACTTCCCAAGTACAGGTGTGCCAGGCTTTCACTGTCATATCCAAGAAGACCCGAGGCTGTAATCGCTGCCAAAGGTGCTTCAACAAAGTACTGAGTAAAGGGTCTGAATACTTATTCAAATGTGATATTTCTGTGCATTTTTTTGTAAATGTACAATAATTTCTAAAAAACAGTTTTTGCTTTGTCATTGTGAGGTACTGTGTGCAAATTGAAGTAAAAAGCGATTTAATCAATTTTAGAATAAGCCTGTAACGTAACAAAATGTGGAAAAAGTCAAGGGGTCTGAATACTTTCCGAATGCACTGTAATTATATTATTATTATAATTATTTTATAAATCCTTAGCCGTTCTCTGAAGGCGTAGAAGGCCAATTGTTCCCCAAGGTGTTTGGGTTATTAATAATTTCGTGTGTGGCTCTATTTTCCCTCAGCATGCATTTTTTCACTATTCTGAATGTATAAGGAATCCATATGTTATTAAATATGAACACAGAATTACTGGACACATGTTCTTTCTGGTCTCGGTCTTGAATCAGTTTCGACCCCTTGTCCCCCTCCCGGTCTCGGCCTTGACTTGGTCTTGCCCCCCCCTCAGGTCTTGGTCTTGGTCAGGACTCAATTTGCTCAGGTCTTGGTCTTGAAGTCACCTAATTTCGACATTTTTATGAACCACAGAGACTGTGTGGGATAATTGTGTCCAACCCTGCTTGTTTCCTCGACTCCGCTACCAACCACCAATTTCCTACAGGGTCCATAACCTGTATCACTAGACACCTCATAGGGACTAGTGAGCTACAGGACTCCAAACATATCTTTTAATTCAGTGGGGCATGGTCGCGAAGCTAAACCTTGGTTGCAAGTCTTTGTCATTTCGGTCACTTTAGCCATCTTACTTATTGCTATAGCCAGGTCACGCAGTGAGTAAAACTAATTGTTTGTGATTAGGAAACTTATGAGAACCATATAAACTTCAGGAAACAACACCCATTGGGTGAGCACACTCTACCACTAAGGGACAGTTTAGTTGGCGCAACAAAAGACAGTCTTGTGTTCCAATTCTTTGTTTTAGTAACGTCAATCGTTCCTGTTCACACCAATGGAAAGAGAGAAATAACTTAAGGAATGAATCCGAGCCTCACACTTATCACCTGTGGAAGGAGGAGCTTCCAGCGAGGCACGGATTTCATTGGCCTCGTCAGGACTAATTTTACACTGAACAAAAGTATAAACGAACATGAAGTGTTGGTCCCATGTTTTATGAGCAGAAAGAAAAGGACCCAGAAAAAGAGTATTTCTCTAAACTTGTGAAATAAATTGTTTGCATCCCTCTTAGTGAATAGTTCTCCTTTGCCAAGATAATCCATCCACCTAGCATATCAAGAAACTGATTAGACAGCATGATCATTACAAAGGTGCACCTTGTGCTGTGGACAACAAAAAGCCAGTCTAAAATGTGCAGTTTTGTCACACAACACAATGCCGTCAAGTTTTCAGGTAGCTTGCAATTGGCATGCTGACTGCAGGAATGTCCTCCAGAGCTGTTTCCAGAAAACTGAATGTTCACTTCTCTACCATAAGCCGCCTCCGTTGTTTTAGAGAATTTGGCAGTACGTCCAAACGGCCTCACACTCGGCTATATGTGCAGCACGCATGTGAATAGGCCTATATTTCACGTGCTTTGTGATTGTGTAGGCTACTTTGTGCAAGATTTCTCTATTTGATACACATCAGTAGGACTCAAGAAGTGAGTATACAGTTGCTTGCGAAAGTATTCACCCCCCTTGGCATTTTTCTTATTTTGTTGCCTTACAACCTGGAATTAAAATAGATTTTTGGGGGGTTTGTATGATTTGATTTACACAACATGCCTACCACTTTGAATATGCAAAATATTTTTTGTTGTGAAACAAAAAAGAAATAAGACAAATAAACAGAAAACTTGAGTGTGCAGAACTATTCACCCCACCAAAGTCACTACTTTGTAGAGCCACCTTTTGCAGCAATTACAGCTGCAAGTCTCTTGGGGTATGTCTCTAAAAGCTTGGCACATCTAGCCACTGGGAATTTTGCCCATTCTTCAAGGAAAAACTGCTCCAGCTCCGTTAAGTCGGATGGGTTCTGCTGGTGTACAGCAATCTTTAAGTC
>NW_027256576.1:0-6270 GCF_045679555.1 Salvelinus alpinus
GCATTGCATCCAACAACAATATTGACGAATATGCTGATTCGGTGAGCGAGTTCATTAGGAAGTGCATTGACGATGTCGTACCCACAGCAACGATTAAAACATTCCCAAACCAGAAACCGTGGATTGACGGCAGCATTCGCGTGAAACTGAAAGCGCGAACCACTGCTTTTAACCAGGGCAAGGTGACCGGAAGCATGACCGAATACAAACAGTGTAGCTATTCTCTCCGCAAGGCAATCAAACAGGCTAAGTCCCAGTACAGAGACAAAATCGAGTCGCAATTCAACAGCTCAGACACAAGAGGTATGTGGCAGGGTCTACAGTCAATCACGGATTACAAAAAGAAAACCAGCCCCGTCGCGGACCAGGATGTCTTGCTCCCAGACAGGCTAAACAACTTTTTTGCCCGCTTTGAGGACAATACAGTGCCACTGACACGGCCCCCTACCAAAACCTGCGGGCTCTCCTTCACTGCAGCCGAGGTGAGTAAAACATTTAAACGTGTTAACCCTCGCAAGGCTGCAGGCCCAGACGGCATTCCCAGCCGCGTCCTCAGAGCATGCGCAGACCAGCTGGCTGGTGTGTTTACGGACATATTCAATCAATCCTTATCCCAGTCTGCTGTTCCCACATGCTTCAAGAGGGCCACCATTGTTCCTGTTCCCAAGAAAGCTAAGGTAACTGAGCTAAACGACTACCGCGAGCAGGGACCGAGAGACTGAAAAACAGCTTCTATCTCAAGGCCATCAGACTGTTAAACAGCCACCACTAACATTTAGCGGCCGCTGCCAACATACTGACTCAACTCCAGCCACTTTAAAAATGGGAATTGATGGAAATTATGTAAAAATGTACCACTAGCCACTTTAAACAATGCCACTTAATATAATGTTTACATACCCTACATTACCCATCTCATATGTATATACTGTACTCTATATCATCTACTGCATCTTGCCATCTTTATGTAATACATGTACCACTAGCCACTTTAAACTATGCCACTTTATGTTTACATACCCTACAGTACTCATCTCATATGTATATACCGTACTCTATACCATCTACTGCATCTTGCCATGCCGTTATGTACCACCACTCATTCATATATCTTTATGTACATATTCTTTATCCCTTTACACTTGTGTGTGTGTATAAGGTAGTAGTTGTGGAATTGTTAGGTTAGATTACTTGTTGGTTATTACTGCATTGTCGGAACTAGAAGCACAAGCATTTCGCTACACTCGCATTAACATCTGCTAACCATGTGTATGTGACTAATAAAATTTGATTTGATTTGAATACCAGGTTCTGATGGTACGGCTTGTCGTCCACTGTGTATTTACCCAGAGTGCATTGAGTAAATGTTGGAAAAAGATCTTGGTTCTTTTTTAAACATTGCAATGTGAATACAATGAGGACTCAGACCATAAACTGTTTTAAATGAACTTGTAAGAGAGCTGAGTCCTCATTCAAAGGCAAGGACAGTGTGAATACAGAGAGAATAGAGTTCGTTTGATTTTAGTTATTTTAAAGAGGACTGTATGTGAAAACGCCCTTAGATGACTGGAGACGTCAACAGAATCTTTTTTAATACCTCACAAATGATTGAAATGACTACTTGACACTGACAAACTGAGAATTTTAGATCAATAAAAATGAGCTTGTCTTGAATCCATCAATAGCCTAGGCCTAGGTGTGTGGAGACAAATATTGTAGTATGAAATGATAGTCCTAAAAAAGCTTTCCAGTTACACTGACTCACCCAATGATGCGCATCTCACTCACCAGCGATGGCAGATGCGCTCCTGCCAAAAGCTTCTCTTGTTTTACTTTGTAAAACAATACTGTTCGCTCAATAGGCTTATTTGGAAGTTGATAACTTTATAGACAGATTAGTATTTTCTTTATAGCTGCATGTATTTGCTTTCCAACCTGCATTTATCAGCAATTGTATTTGAAATATTGTGAAAGGCCTGTTTTGGCTGCATGCTGTTCACTGACAGATTTGCAGAGCGTTCCCGACTGTAGGCATGCCTTGTGATTGGGCTATACACCATATATGTCAGAGTCAAGGCCCGCGGGCCACATCCGGCCCGCGAGAAGGTTTTTTACGGCCCCTGGGATGATCTTGATTTATTATTAGAACCGGCCCGCAGACCGCAGCAAGCCGGCAGCCCGCAGATCTTTTACACGCACCAATACTACATTTCCCACAATGCAACGGTGACGCACCGAGCAGTAGGCTGCTGTGTAAATGAGATGGAGCTGCGTTGGGAAAAACTCGTGGGTTTGACAACCGACGGAGCACCTGCGATGTGTGGACACAGGAGCGGACTGGTGGCGAAGATACGGGAAAAGATGCAAGAGGAAAACGCGACAGGTGAGCTGACAGCTTATCATTGTATCATACACCAGGAAGCGTTGTGCGGTAAAGCCTTGAAAATGGAGCATGTAATGAGCATCATCACGCGCACAGTTAACTTTATCAGAGCCAAAGGTTTGAATCACCGCCAGTTCAAGGCATTTCTGACGGAGTTAGAAACGGAGCATGGTGATTTGCCTTATCACACAGAGGTGCGATGGCTAAGCCAGGGAAAGGTGCTTCAAAGATGTTTCGAGCTTCGTGAGGAGATTTGTCTGTTCTTGGACAGCAAAGGGAAAGACACAACACAACTCCGAGACGAAATGTTTCTGTGTGAAATGGCTTTTCTGTGTGACATTACGAGTCATCTGAATGCAATGAACTTGCAGCTGCAGGGTCGGGATCATGTCATCTCTGATATGTACAGTACAGTGAAGGCATTTAAAACCAAACTGACTCTGTGGGAGACGCAGATGCGGAAAGAAAATTTGAGCCACTTTCCCAGCTGCCAGACCATGAAAGAGAAGCTCTCTACCAGTGCGTTCCCGAGCGCACAGTTGGCTGATAAAATAGGTATGCTTGCCGCTGACTTTCGACGCCGATTTGCTGACTTTGAAGCACAAAAAAGCAGGTTGGAACTGCTCGGTAACCCATTTGCTGTTGACGTGGAAAGCTCACCACCAAACCTCCAAATGGAGTTGATTGACCTCCAATGCAATGATGCACTGAGGGCAAAATATGCGGCAGTGGGTGCTGCGGAGTTCGCCCGTTTCCTCCCCGACACAATGCCCCAGCTGCGCATCCAGGCTGCTCAAACGTTGTCTATGTTTGGCAGCACATACCTGTGTGAACAACTGTTTTCTTTGATGAACCTGAACAAAACATCACACAGAAGTCGACTTACTGCTGAACACCTCCACTCAATTCTGAGGATTTCCTCAGCTCAGAGCCTTACCCCGAACATTGATGAACTTGTGGAAAAGATGGGACACCACCAAGTATCACCCTCAACCTCAAACAAGTGAACATTACTGTGCAATCACATATTTAGAGTTTTTACTCAGTTCAAGTTTAAAAGTTAAAGTTTAATATTTGTTTTCACTGCATGTTACTTCTCCTTAAACAAAGTGTTGTTTTTGATTAATAGATTTTTGCACTTTATTTTATTGTATTTCAATCCAATTATATTTTAAAAATATTTCAGTTGAGTGGATGATAGAAAATTGCTATTATTGTTTTTTTCTTTGAAGTAAATTTAGCCCACTTTTGCTAAAATAGAAAATATAGGCTACTGATGGTGCCTTGAATACCGGTTTCTTTCATTTAATGTTCATGTTATGGGGATTTTTATATAAAGGAAATTTGTCTTTTGTGTCTGTTGAAAATTAAAGATTACTGACAGAGCCATAAGAAAATATTGCTTTATTTATCTGATCATATTGGAATATATTTGTTAGGTTTTCAGTAGGTTCAATTAGGTTCACTAGACTATATGCGTCATTTAAAAATTTTTCAATGAACATTCGAACAGTCCGGCCCTCGGCTTGTAGCTAAATTTTTTATTTGGCCCTCCGTCCATTTGACTTTGACACCCCTGCTATACACAATCCATAGTGTATGAGAGTTAAAATGGTTATTCCATCAAACTTCAAATTATCAGAATAGTACACAACGCACAACGCAGAACAGAACATCCAGATCATGGGTCAGTGGCCCAAGCCCGCGAACAGGAATGACAGAAGCGGGAATCAGATCACTATGATCGGCAGGAACTAAACTTTGGTTTATATTTTCATTTTTTGCGCTACTAGTACTGCCTGTTTATGTTAAGGAGGCAGCTACAGTAGCTGGATGGTATTAACATCTTCTGTTTTAATTTCATTAAACACATTTTATTTTATCTGGGTGCTTACATCACCCACTAACACCCTGGTACTACCCATAGCTCCCGTTCTCTTCAGTCCGAGAAAACACAAAGGTGTCCGTGGTTACTCCTGTCCAATGTCCAGTCTCTTGACAACAAAGTAGACTAAATTCGAGCAAGGGTTGCCTTCCAGAGAGACAGAGATTGTAACATTCTCTGTTTTACGGAAACATGGCTCTCTGGATATGTTGTTGGAATCGGTTCAGCCACCGGGCTTCACCATGCATCATGCCGACAGAGATAAACACCTCCCTGGGAAGAGGAAGGGCGGGGGTGTATGCTTCATGATTAACGACTCATGGGTTAATCATAACAACTTACAGGAACTCAAGTCCATCTGCTCACCCGTCCTAGAATTCCTTAAAATCAAATGCCGGACATATTACCTCCCAGGAGAATTCTCGTCAGTTAACGACACAGCTGTGTACATTCCCCCTCAAGAAGACACCAAGACGGCCCTCAAGGAACTTCACTGGACTCTATGTAAACTGGAAACCATATATCCTGAGGCTGCATTTATTGTAGCTGGGGATTTTAACAAAGCAAATTTGAGAACAAGGCTATCTAAATTCTATCAGCATATTGATTGCACTACGCGCAAAAGTAATACACTCGATCACTGCTACTCTAACTTCCGCGATGCATACAAAGCCCTCCCCCGCCCTCCCTTCGGCAAATCCGACCACGACGTCATCTTGCTCCTGCTCTCTTACAGGCAGAAACTCAAACAGGATGTACCAGCGACTAGAACCATTCAACACTGGTCTGACCAATCGGAATCCACACTTCAAGATTGTTTTGATCACGCAGACTGGGATGTGTTCCGGTCAGCCTCAGATAACAACATTGATCTATACGCTGACTCAGTGAGTGAGTTTATAAAGAAGTCCATTAGAGATGTTGTACCCAATGTGACTATTAAAACCTACCCTAACCAGAACCGTGGCTGGATGGCGGCATTCGCGCAAAACTGAAAGTGCGAACCATTTAACCATGGAAAGAGGTCTGGGAATATGGCTGAATATAAACAGTGTAGCTATTCCCTCCGCAAGGCAATCAAACAAGCGAAATGCCGGTACAGGGACAAAGTGGAGTTGCAATTCAACGGCTCAGACACGAGACGTATGTGGCAGGGTCTACAGGAAATCCCGGACTACAAAAAGAGAACCAGCCACGTCACAGACATCGATGTCACGCTTCCAGACAAACTAAACACCTTCTTTGCCCGCTTTGAGGATAATACAGGGCCACCGTCGCAGCCCTCTAACAAGGACTGCACCCCCACCCCCCTCTCCTTCTCTGTGGACAATGTGAGTAAAACATTTAAACAGGTTAACCCTCGCAAGACTGCTGGCCCAGACGGCATCCCTAGCCGCATCCTCAGAGCATGCGCAGACCAGCTGGCTGGTGTGTTTACAAACATATTCAATCGCTCCCTGTCTCAGTCTGCTGTCCCCACACACTTCAAGATGGCCACCATTGTTCCTGTACCCAAGAAGGCAAAGATAACTGAACGAAATGACTACCGTCCCGTAGCACTCACTTCTGTCAGGAAGTGCTTTGAGACACTAGTCAAGGATCATATCACCTCCACCTTACTGGCCACCTTAGACCCACTTCAGTTTGCATACCGCCCCAACAGTTCCACAGACGATGCAATCGCCATCACACTGCCCTATCCCATCTGGACAAGAGGAACACCTATGTAAGAATGCTGTTCATTGCCTACAGTTCAGCATTCAACACCATAGTACCCTCCAAGCTCATCATCAAGCTGGAGGCCCTGGGTCTCAACACAGCCCTGTGCAATTGGGTCCTGGACTTTCTGACGGGCCACCCCCAGGTGGTGAAGGTAGGAAACAACATCTCCACTTCGCTGACCCTCAACACTGGGGCCCCACAAGGGTGCGTGCTCAGCCCCCTCTTGTACTCCCTGTTCACCCATGACTGCATGGCCATGCACGCCTCCAACTCAATCATC